>NW_012096572.1:0-827 GCF_000956235.1 Wasmannia auropunctata | reverse complement strand
TTAACTTTGATGCCAAGACTCTAACTATCGAAGATAAGAGAGAAATGCCAAGAGTTTAACTATCTGAGATAAGATCGAAGAGAGATAAAAAAAATTTCCGACATTCTTGCTAACGCAAAAAATTTATCGAGTAAATTAAAAAAAAAAACTTAAAACATTTTTTTAAAATAAAAATTACTTTTTGTGTCAATGAATCTCCAAACTTCATTTGCTTTAGAAGCTTCTTCTCCTTGTCGCTGAACCTGGTGTCCTGCGAAGCAGTTGTCCCCTGAAAAAAAGGAGATAAAATTCCATATAAAAATATAATTGGTTCTCGATATAGAACTTAGAAATTACAAGTTATCAATTTTCTAAAAATATTACGCATTCCAGGATGAAGAAAAAAAAATCGATCGCTCTTCAGGAAAAATATAGAGGACAGTTACGACGCGACTTTTGGAAATGCTCCAATTTTCCTAACCCTCGAATTAGAAATTTGCCAAAGTGCAGTCTCTCTGAAGTTAAACAGGAATGTAACATCTTGCCGTTCACTCGCGTTTCTCGAGGCCTACTCCGGAAAAGATCAATCGCTAAAAAAATCACGAAATGTCCCCGGCATTTTCGCTGAAAGCGAGGTCGGGGATTATGTCAGGAAATAGCGCGCCGGTGACGCGCCAGACGCCCCTTACCGTGTACATCATCTTGGCAACGTGCAGCAGGAATCAGGAACTCGGCGAGACAAGGTGCGCTCAATCGGCGAGACGCCAGTCGACAGCTTGTCCTCTGCGACGAGAAACGAACGGGTTAAATGACAGTCCGTGCCGATCGTCGGCGTGCCCGACGTCGGG
>NW_012096571.1:0-883 GCF_000956235.1 Wasmannia auropunctata | reverse complement strand
CAGCTTATTAAGATTAACTTGAACCCCAGATAGAGATACTAAATAATGAGCTCTACGTTCTCGTTTCCCCCCTCAGAGTCTACTGACGCACGTGTCTCGCACCACGAAGCTTACGTTGAACAGGTTCGGTATGTTCACGGTGTCGTCCTTCCACGCGTTTATATGCGCACGTAGCCCGTCCCTGCTGAATAATTTATTGGCGGGTCGCGGCGCGACGAAGAGACGGCCGCCTCTGCTGTCGAGATCGAACAGCGGCTCCAGCAAGCGCTCGTTGCAGATTTCGTCCAGGGACGAGGAGAAAAGCGTGAAGGTGTCCGTGCCGGAAAATCAGGTACGATCGTCAGGATATCGGGTGAGTTGATCGAAATTCTATGCTTTCGCTTACGCTTAGAGTGTGGTAAGGATAAGGCGAGCGCGACCCGGCGTTTCCCGTTGGTTTGTTTCAGCTGGTCTCGGTGTTCCTACGTGACGCCATGACTGTGGAGGAGTTCCTGGCGGCGGCGTGCACCAGGAAGAATCTCGTTCCGATGGAGCACTTCGTGCGCGTTAAGAAACGCCGAGATATGGAGGACCACAATTACTTTGTGCCACATAGGACTGATTTGATAGAAACCTATGTAAGTTTGGCGGATCGAGAGAGAGAGAGAGAGAGAGAGAAAGAGAGAGAGAGATTCCGAATTTAAACGTGTTTGAATTAGAGAAAATAATGATTGTTAAAATAAATTGTTGCTATTTTACCCGCGAATAAAAGTGATTAAAAGTGTTACAATTATCTATAGTTGAACAGAATTCTGAAAGTTTTTTCAATAACGCAATTTAAGTACAAATAATTTAAATAAAGAAGCCTAAACTGCTTTGGAATATATGAAGATATTAATTCTTA
>NW_012096570.1:0-1266 GCF_000956235.1 Wasmannia auropunctata | reverse complement strand
GTAGCGGCAATTTTAACTTTCTCAAGTAATTTTGTAAGATATGAAAGTATAATATTTTCTGTTAAACTGAAATATCTGGAGTTTGCAGAAATCATATACCTATCATCGACTTGTTCGCTTACTTCGACGATCTGCAGTTGACGTTACAAATCAAGGAGTTAGGGCAATGGATTAATTATTCCAGCGATAACGATCACTCTCCGAGTTCTCGATATCCGGCGCTGCATCCGAAGTAATTTCGAGTCGTAGCTCGCGAGATGGATCTCTCGCTACTCGTTTCCGCCGAACGGTGCGGAATTGCACGTACGAAAGATATGTCGGCTACAGAGACGCGGATCGGTGCACGCGTGCACACATATAACGCGGAAAGACGCGGCGCGGACACGACTTGCGATATGCAACTTGGCACCGTCGTCGTCTCTTTTCGCGCGGAATCCAATCGGTGGCCCAGATTCCTCGGCGACATTCGTCACCGGATCGCGTATTACACATATCGAACGTACAGGACGGTTCGTGTAGATAAGGCAGATATGACGGATCTGATCCTGTGGAAGCTGCCTTCGAAAAAAGTTTCTTCGAAATTGATCCGTGAAATCATGAAATCGCGACTGCTTGAATCTTAAAAAAAAAGAGACACGAAGAATTCACGCAATGTGAAAGAAAAATAACAGCAGTGTTTATAAAAGTCAAAAATATAATACCTCGCACGATGGCTCACTTTGCGATAATTGAATTTTTTTTCTTTGAAAATATTATTACATCCAGGAATATACCGTACAATTTTTTTTTATCCAGAATGGAACCAGGTTCGTGTGAAACTATCTATCGATACAAAATCAAATCTTAAAGTCATACAGCCTCATTGTGGATCGCACTGTATAATTTTCCATCGTCCGCTGAATACGAGCTCGTAGATGAGCGAGAAAAACCCATCGGGCGAGGCACTGTTTGCGAAAATTTCATTCCGAACAAATTCTCGTTTCTGCATATAGGTACCAATGGCGTTTTCCTTCGCAAAGTACGTTCTCGTTCGAACGCTATTTCTGCGGTTTCTATATGCGCGCATCGTGCATTCGGGGGACGTAAATATTTCGTAGAGATAGAAGAACGGCGAGTTGGGTCAGCGTATCGACTGGGCATGATGACTGCAGACCTGTAAATTTACTTTCAACAAGCGCTCGCACTTGCAAAAGCGATTTTTCCGATATATCTGTAGATCCATCTATACATCTATAAAAACGTATATTCTCTCTTTTACATTTTTTT
>NW_012096569.1:0-739 GCF_000956235.1 Wasmannia auropunctata | reverse complement strand
TTTGAATGTAAGAATATATAATTGAATAACCGGCCGTAAAATGTCTAGATGGAAAAAGGGAAGTACAGAGAAAAAAAACATCAAATTATTGTTGGTTATTGACACTTGTGATACCTCAGAATCTGATCTGGATAACTGTCTATTTTCGTACGAAACTCTGCGAATGTCTCGTCCTTCTCGTCATTAGCCATCTGCAGCAAGTCGTCGTTGACGTCTTCGTTCTGAAACGTTCCAGCTTTGCCGTCCTGTATCATCGCATTGTACTTCTCCATTTCCGTCTGCTCGCCGCTGGGATCGTTCCGCTCGACCCTTTCCGTCGCGGTGTCGTCCCTCTCGATCACGATCTCGTATTCGGGAAACAGGAAACCGTTGCCGTTCGTCGCCTCGGTGCCGCACGCGTTTTTGTGTCCATTCTTCCAGTCGTACACTTGATGCACGCGGCAGCAATAATTGACGACTTTACATCTGCCGCAGTGATTAGGTGCCAAAATCCCGCACACGCGGCACGTTTTCGCCCACCGCGACACGTCTGCGAAAGCAACGAATCGTTACCTGTAGATTTTTATTACAAACCCAGTAAACGAAAATGGGGTAAAATATATATCTTTTTAATTGAAATGGATTGAAATGGATTGGCCTTTATAGAAATGCTTTATAGAACAATACAATTTAATTACGAGGGATTTTTTTCCACAAAGGCCAATATCTATTTCAATTCATTTTATAATCCATGATTTGA
>NW_012096568.1:0-721 GCF_000956235.1 Wasmannia auropunctata | reverse complement strand
TATATATATATGTGTGTATATATATATAGAAGGCACATTTTACGAACAACTATTACAGCTACATAATAGAATTAATCTCTTTCTCTCTTTCATTCTCTCTCGTTTTCTTGCTCTCTCTCGCTCAACTTAAACGTCTATCTTAAGATATCACTCTCGAGCGCGATTGTCGGTAATCTGCATAGAGCTGTGGAGTACTGCAAAGGGAAAGGGTCGTATAGCGTTATGTTATTGTCATTATACGTATAGTTATTGTCGGCAGCGCTTATACATTGTCCTTCGCGGACGAAGGACAGGACGTGGGGGGGAGGGGACCGTATCCGAGCGTCGAGGGAAAGTTTCTGTATTGTTTCTTGTTAACGGAAAGGAAGAGATTACCGTATACGTGATAATTAATCGCGCGAAGTTTAAGCCTACTTTAGGAGACAGCGTAATATTCGTGGATGGATGATATCCGTTCCTTCCGAACGGAAAACGTAGTAATCCCAATTAGCGTTAATGAAGTACTTAATTGTATCATTAAAAACGAAAATCTTTATGCATCGCAAGACATAATATCGCGAGATGTAATCGTACAGAGGAGTCCCCCTTTATACATCTTGTACATTTTTTTCTGCTTTGCGTTGTATTTTAAATCTTTTTCTCTCTCTCTCTCGTTTATTCGTAAGCGCACGGAAAGAACACTTTTGCTGAATCCAGATCTGAAGAGCACACGTCTGAACTC
>NW_012096567.1:0-634 GCF_000956235.1 Wasmannia auropunctata | reverse complement strand
TCCTTCTAAGAGATAAGCTCCCACTTTACCCGAGCGCGTATCTACCGCCACTTAATCTTTGCATCGCAACCCCTGAAGAAGAAGAGAGAAGGATCAGAAGAGGGTGCCGAAGAGGGCCATATGGTATCTTCGGACGCGTGGCACAAAGAGGAAAGTCGGCACCGTTTTTAACGCCATGTGGCAGCTCGTGGAAGATGAGTACACGAAGACCCAGACTCATTTGTAACCGCAACTGTCAGATCTTCTGTGGAAGGCCATTGGTGGTAGTGTTTTCCATTTGATTTTCACCGATTAAACGACATGGTAACCGAACCGAGTTCAGGTGCGTGTCAGCTGTGTACGCTGCTGTCATGATATCACCATGACGTTGCGCATTCGCGCAATTCTCCGCCTGTAAGGTTTCCGTTGATTTCTTCCGGTTTCTTGCATCATCTGGATGCGTCGTCCGCATGCTATTGGTTCTAATGTGGCGAAATAGACACGAACAAATATAAAATAATAACTTTCAGATTGTTTATGAGTAATATCGTGTGCTTCTATATATGCTTGCTTTGGCTGTGACGTTTATATAAATTGATAAATGCGTTAATATTCCGAGCATTGCTTTGGGGGGGGGAGATCGGAAGAGCACACG
>NW_012096566.1:0-671 GCF_000956235.1 Wasmannia auropunctata | reverse complement strand
TTGTTCTCTATATAGACTCCATAATAATCTGTCTAATCAGAAATTTCTTCCTTTCTTCCCTTTCTGTCAATCTTATTTTCTCTTTAGCACTCTTATCCCTCCCTGTCTTTCATATTACTCTTTTATTTGCTATTTTTTCCTCGACCTCCATGCCGAACATTTGTTCCATTTGGTACATTTGTTTTGTACATACATAAATTTTCGGGATTTATTTATTGCAATTATCTTATAATGCTTATCTTTTTCTTCTCCAATTTGGAAATGTCGCAATATAATTCGGTTCATCGAGCCAGGAATCAATATTGGATGCGCCGGCGCCTCGTTGAAAATGCTCGAGAACGGAAATATGATGCAGAAACCTTCGCAACCGCGGATGCAACAACATCACGATGGTGCACGCTTGCAGAAATAAAAAGCTTGGAATAAAATAAATCGTGTTTCTGTGAATAAAAAATTCCAACGAAAAAAAAACACGTCAAATTATTTTAATGATATTTAAAACTTTCAACGCACTTTCAACGAGAATTATAAATTATTATTAACGTACTCTTTTCATTTCATTCCATGCAACATCCACATGCAAGATGTGCTCGTTAACAAAAGCAGCGTATCCTATCACATATAAATTATTACAACTAAATTAATTTCTAAATTCTATTCTCCTAATTCCA
>NW_012096565.1:0-778 GCF_000956235.1 Wasmannia auropunctata | reverse complement strand
GATTTACGTCTAAGTGTCATTATTGGAACTGTCAGTGTTATCTTTGCGAGTTCGCTGGCCACGATCCAGCGGATTATTAGTTAGAAGGCGAACAAAATCGAAGAAGTAAAGTTTCCTCTCTCGGTCTCTGCCCAGCCGCACGTGACTTGATTTCTTTTACGCGCGAGCGAAGATTCATTCTAAACACATATATATCGCTATATCATTAATTCGCGTTGGCAATTGGATGGATTTTTTTGCGAACGTGACTCATAAAGTTTATATAAATAAAAATTACCTTTAAATAGAGAGAGAACTCCTAATTAATTATGTATATAATTTTTTAAAATTAGCATTCATTGATGCACAAACGTACAAAGGATATTTTAACAGCGAGAGTGCGAGTGAAATAATGAATGGTATTAATTAAGCGGGATTGACTCGTCGCTCTCGCATCATGAAGATAAAAGCCGGAGAAAGTGTGCTGTGATTTTAAATCGCGGCTGCGTCGCCGCGGCCTGCCTGCCCATGAATAACTACTGAGCGACGAACGAGCGGAAGTGGAAGCGTGATTGGACGGCGGCGGAGCGCGCCCTGTGCTGTGTTCGGAGCGTATTCGCGAGGCGAAGCGTGGGAATATTTCTGCTCCGGATGAGCCGACCTACGGTGGAGTTCAGAACGGAGGAATGCTCACCGGCAAGTTCTTCCCCCAAGTTCATGCCCCTTCTCTTTATTTTCTTTTAAGTTTCCTCGTCATCGTTCAGGTGGACTGTCGCCGGTTACATTCTCGAAAGCAACT
>NW_012096564.1:0-563 GCF_000956235.1 Wasmannia auropunctata | reverse complement strand
CGTATTATGAAAACAATTTTGCTTATTTAGCCGGATTTAAACTTTTTCCGCTTTAATTTTAATTGATGAAATTGATTAAAATAAAATAATCTTTTTTTATTCTAAGAATTCAAAAACGTATTTCTACCTGATAGTAGTACGTAGAAGGTATTGTTCTCCTAATTAAATTAATAGTTAGAGTAAGCCCAGCACACATAACATTAATCCTCGTGGTATTAGTAACACGTTGAAGACTTGAGCCGAGATCCCGAAGAGAAAGAGGCATGCAGAGAGATGCCAGGAGAGAGAGAGAGAGAGAGAGAGAGAGCGCGCTGAGAGAGATGCGTTGCTATACCGCATTTGTTTAATTTACAAATGCATCCGTCAATCTACACGATTACAAACTTCCCTAAGGCTTTCGCAGTTTCCATTAAAGTCACTCTATTATAAGGCTGATGCCTGAACATTAATCAGTGAGTCGAATGTTGTTCAAGCGAAATCACAATTAATGCTTTCAGGAGTGTTCGTTTTGAGAGAAGAATTTTGATATTTTCGTCAAACGCTTTTAAATGATTTATGAACTT
>NW_012096563.1:0-643 GCF_000956235.1 Wasmannia auropunctata | reverse complement strand
CGCGCCGCGCCGCCGCCGTGCAGAGGATCGGCGGTGCTTCCTCTTCTTCTCGTTCCCGCGCCGTATTTAAGCACCGACGGTTATTACGAGAGACAGACAGTTCCCAGAGTGGACAAAGTGGTGCTATAATTCAGGAAGAATTCATGACCAACGTGCGCGCCCTGTCAAGCCTCGCGACATCCCCCTGCGTGTACACTACCGTACACCGAGTATCCTTTTTAACGATTTCACGTGTGTGAAACGTGACGCGCGTCTCTCTTAAGCCTCTACATGGGGCTGCGGCACATCGTCTTATCATTAAAAAAAAAACCAATCTTTTTTTAGTGATATTAGCGATTAAAAATTAATTTGTAAGTGGAAAATCTATTGAAAGTATGCTCGATATATTACATATTGGGTGCTTTCCATATTTAGTAACACAAGTTAACACAAACGTCATTCTATTTTTCTTAGCATTTAGTGAGTAACAAAGATAAAATGATATACTTGTGTCGGTTTGTGTCACTAAAATGGAAAGTACCCATTGACGTCTTTTTGACGATAATTAAGTTATATATTTCACTTTTCAATACTATACATACATATCCATCTTCAGTTCTTAAATTCTTCCGTAACTAATTTGCACAGATCCCGAATTTATTCC
>NW_012096562.1:0-321 GCF_000956235.1 Wasmannia auropunctata | reverse complement strand
TAGATAGAAATGTGACACAATTTAGAAAAATTTTTCCTAAATTGTCGCAAGTTTGATCAACGGTTAAAAATTAGAATAAATATATTAAATAAACTTTTATAATAATAACTAAATAATAAACACTAATTGTTGAACAATAAATCATTAGTTAGATTAGAAACTAATTAGATTTAAAAATTATTCTAAATTAAAATTATTCTGAATTAGTAAACGTAGCTTAACTTACTGAAATTTATTAGAAATAGTTCACAATAAAAAAGTCATTAAATAAATTTTCATACATTGATAATCATTTTAATAAATTTTCTTTTTAATTTATCT
>NW_012096561.1:0-399 GCF_000956235.1 Wasmannia auropunctata | reverse complement strand
TAAGTAGGAGCAGTGGCGACTTAAATAAATCAGTTTTTGACATTATAGATTTAACAGTGTAACGCTATCATTTCACAATTTCCATTAAAGCAACGTCGAGCACCGGAAGCATTGTCTCAAGCAATGCCCGCACGTAACGCAACGTAACGTCGATCGCAATGATATGACTCTCTTCGTCGATGTTAATTAATTCATCCTTGAAAACGGCATTGTGTGTTTGAGGTGAAAAGCGAAGTGCGAGTACCAATCTACCCCCCCCCCGCGGACTTACATTGCGGTTGCATCATGTCTGCAATAGCACGTGGATTCGATATTATCGCGCGCCATATTTCCATAAAATCGATTCGTTTGATTCCTCGATAACGGAACTTTCGTGTANCGAGAGATATACATGCGCAT
>NW_012096560.1:0-494 GCF_000956235.1 Wasmannia auropunctata | reverse complement strand
TCACTCATTATGTATATGTACTTTGTAGGTTACAAGTCTTGTAAATAACAAATCACGTATGATTTACATTGTCAATCTGATATTGAGTATATTTTTCAATTCTTATCACAGCATTGGCCTTTCCACAAAGCAAAAAAATCCGTGATTTCGTGCAAATGGCATGTATCAGAAACGATGTCTGTCACTCTAACCTCTAACTGTCAATGAAAGCGAGGTTATATACACACTGTACGATTCAGTATCGCGGCCCTCAACATAACCTAAGACTCAATCGCGTGCTTCGAACGTGAAACCATACACCGAATTCCCGCACTGACAGCCACTTTATGCCGTGCACCTCACTTCACTCACGGATTGCAATGCATTTTATGAGATCGCAGTCTCAAACCTTATCGGCGGCAGCATCTCCCCGTAGCCACGGCCAGGGTGAGTCGGGGCCTTACCTGTACTCACCTCCCGCAGGTATCGATGCGTCCACTCCACGTACTCGGAGC
>NW_012096559.1:0-653 GCF_000956235.1 Wasmannia auropunctata | reverse complement strand
TTTGAAGTCCTTACAGCTCAGAAGTGGGATACCCACGGGTCTAGATTGTGTCGTGGCTGGATGTGCTCTTCCCTTCGTGATTACGACGAAGTTCGCCATTACGGCTCATTCCTGCGATTGTGTCAACCGCGTCGCGTTTACGCCTTTCGAGGCTCGTCACTGCGAAAATCAACGCCTGTGATGGTGTTTGCCATTACGGCTTGTTTCCGCGATTGCATCAACCGTGTTGCGTTCACGCCTTCCAAGGCTCATCACGATGAAAATCATCGCCAAGTGACTGTGTCCGCCATTATAGACATTTCCCGCCAAGAGACTGCGTCCGTCATTATAGACATTTCCCGCCAAGAGACTGCGTCCGCCATTTTGAGCCTGTTCCTGCATTCGTGTTACAACACGTTTCACTGCCATTTTGTGCTTCCGTGGGATCACGTTTTTCAACGTTCACCATGCCTACGCGAAGTGAGTTTAACAAGTATCTTAACTCAGCTTACGGTTGAGTTGAAGAAGAACGGTCTACCCACGGATTCCGATCGTGAGGTATGCATTGATCGCCTGGTGGCGTTCTACGGAGGAGAATCCTCTAAGGAAACAGCGGCTAAAAAGAGTGGCTCCACAACTACCCAAACTGTCCCGGGTGTTAAAGAATCCTCGCT
>NW_012096558.1:0-367 GCF_000956235.1 Wasmannia auropunctata | reverse complement strand
CAGCTAGGCATTTCTATGGGAAATAGTGGTATCGTATATGCAAAAGGTCGCGGTTCTGTTCAAGTTAGAGCACACGTGAACAACAAAATTATAGAACACCGTCTAGTTAATGTTCTATACGTGCCAGAGATCAGTTGTAATTTGTTTAGCTTAGGTTCGGCAGCTGACAATGGAGTTGTAGCAAAAATAAGCAAGGACAATCTGCAATTAACGAGAAACAATCAAGTCATCACTGTTGATTCACGGATATCTGATCGACTGTACGCACTGCACTTGGAAACAAAAGTTAAATTTGAGGCAAACGTTGCAAACACTGGAGCATCTCTTCAAACGTGGCATGAACGTTGTGGACATTGCAGCTATAAAA
>NW_012096557.1:0-1091 GCF_000956235.1 Wasmannia auropunctata | reverse complement strand
GTGTGCTCTTCTATCTTAAATTCTTTTATTTAAAATATTTGTAAATTTTACTTGTAAATTTATCATTTGCACAAACGTATTTTTTGAAACTTCGAAGCTTCGAAGATACCTTAAACTTCAAAAGGTCGAAGTTAACTTCGAAGCTTCAAATATTCGAAGTAGGTGAAAAATAACAGCCCTAGGCCTGAAACAAGATCAATCTAAATAATTTAAAATGCAATTTTTTGTTTTAATATTAATAAAAGCAATATAATAATGACACTAGATTGATATATAAAAATACAACTAGGAAAATGAAGGTCTTTTCGATCTGAGCTAGAGATTTCAGCTTCGTGCTTAATATTTCGAAATAAAGGCCGTAGCCGGATAAGGAGGGGCAATCTGCCCCCGTGCCGATCATGACCATTTTTTACAGTTTAGTTGCTATCAATATCAGTTACAATTTTACCAAACATTAGCCCTTAATATTCAACGTTGGGGTGAGAAATAAAAATCAAAATTTCAAAAAAAATTTATATCTATTAAACGGCTCAATCAATTTTCATAAAAAAATATATGTTGTAGATGTAGACAAGATACATTTGTAAAAAAATTTCGAAGATTTTTGAGGCCAGAAACATTGCAAAAAAATAAAATATTTTTATTTATTTTTTTAGCTATCTTATCGGTCTTGTACCACCATAAAAATTTTGCCGTAAAATTATTAGATGCTCTTCTACAACATATATATTTTTTAAATTTTTTAAATGGGTACTTGATACTTAAAAAAAATTCTTTTCCTGATTTTTTTAAACCATCTTATCGGTCCACTACGAAGAGCTAACTCAATTTTTAACGCATAACTTAAGAAATGTATAATTGAACATATATAATACCTTCATTCAATTATGAGCACATTCTCTAAAGATTTTGCAATTAATTGGTTAGATATTATAGAGTTATAGAGTTTCATTTTGCTGTTTCGGATTTTCATTTTCTTTATTTTACGACTAACTTCATGCAACTATCTTGATACAAAATAAATTAATTTGTTTCTATTCGTTGTTACTTTTTATTAATAAGAAGTATATTCTTAGAGTATTGACTGTATT
>NW_012096556.1:0-504 GCF_000956235.1 Wasmannia auropunctata | reverse complement strand
AACGTTCGATCGGCCACCTCTCGCGGTCGTCGTGGGCCCCTCTCGCGAAGCCACGCGTACACCCTTCGTCTCGCGCGCCGCGAGGCCACGCGCGCACGGAATCTCGGTGGATCGCGACTCCCCGTCTCGCCGCGCGTTCGCCGGTTCCGCGCGCACCCGGTCGCGCGGAAATCGCACCGGCGACACCAGGGCGCGGGACGTCTCGCCGCGCGGATCGTCGGCGAGGACGCGAGCGACGTCCTCCACCTCGTCGCCGATCGCCGTCTCGTCGGTCGTATCGTCTCGCGACCGCGACGACGACGGTTCTCTCTCGTTTCGCCCGACGCAACCGCGCGTGGAAGCGCGACGCAGCGCCGAAACGGCGAGACGCGCTCGCGGGCCGCTTCGCTTTACACGCTACCGTCGTTAAAGGTTGACAAAGGTGGGTCGAGATATCGCCGTTGGAAAAAAAAAACAAAAACACGCGCCTCATCGCGAAGAGAGAGACGAGAGATAGAGATTCCT
>NW_012096555.1:0-310 GCF_000956235.1 Wasmannia auropunctata | reverse complement strand
TAGCGGCACGTGTAAGATTTTCTA
This sequence comes from Wasmannia auropunctata, assembly GCF_000956235.1. NCBI lineage: Eukaryota > Metazoa > Arthropoda > Insecta > Hymenoptera > Formicidae > Wasmannia > Wasmannia auropunctata. Next base: position 286 of record NW_012096555.1, on the reverse strand, counting down.
CAGCTGAATAGCCCGCGTAATGCGACGGATCGTAGTAAAATTTTTCCAGCCCCGTCATTACTACTTCAGTTTACTCCAATCGAGTAAGCGTCTTTTCCTCGACGGTAGAGAATCTCCGAGATCTCTCGTAAAAGTCGCAGGAGGCTCGTTGGGTCGTGAGTAAGCCGATCTTTTCAGAAACCACGAATAATCTGCGGATTTTTCCTGCTGCAGTCTCTTACGTTTTCCCGGCGCTCTTCTCTCAGGCCTTTTCTTCGGCGCCACATTCGTTCGCGTTTTCTTTATA
>NW_012096554.1:0-388 GCF_000956235.1 Wasmannia auropunctata | reverse complement strand
TCTGGCAGCGGTCCGTCGGGACGTGACGTGATGGCGGGCCCTTAACTTTGTAAAAAAAATAATGCTCTAACGTTAAAGTACCAAAGCTGAAATTTTTTGTGATGATAATTTATATAATAACATATAACAACATATAATATAACAATAATTTATATAATAACATTTAAAAAAACGGCAGTCTGGCTGTTTGCTGACAGGACAAAAGTCTTGCCAGACTCATGCAAAGATTAGAAATTAATATCTTATACTTCCGTATTTCATCCGCCGCAACAAATTAAATTGACTAAAACGTATTTAATTAATTTTATTATATTTTAAAATTATAAATAATTATTTTAAAATGCTGATATATTTTGTATAATAATAAATTCTCGTATTTAAATGTAAA
>NW_012096553.1:0-507 GCF_000956235.1 Wasmannia auropunctata | reverse complement strand
TGCAATTTTTTAAATTGCTCCCTTTTTGTCTGTTGCAGATGGCAACGGGCTGGCGCGATGGAGTGGGCTTAACACTACATACTCTTTTTCTATAATATAAATTTTTAAATAAAAACTTTAATTTCATTCATAAATTAATACTTTCTTCAATTCTTCTCCTCTTCCTCTTCGCGAGCGATAACGGGTGGGGTGGGGCCCGTGCGCAACGGCGGCGAACGCGGCGAGCGCGAACGCGGCGGCGGCGGCGGCGAACGCGGCGGCGAACGCGGCGGCGAACGCGGCGGCGAACGCGGCGGCGAACGCGGCGGCGAACGCGGCGGCGAACGCGGCGGCGAACGCGAGCGCGGTTCCCCTTTCCCCGCGATACCCGCATCTCCAACGCGGTATCCCTCTTCCCCGCGCATCCCGCACCTACAACGCGGTTCCCCCGTCCCCGCGCATCCCGGACCTACAACGCGGTTCCCCCATCCCCGCGCATTCCGCACCCGCGACGCGGTTCCCCCGTCC
>NW_012096552.1:0-314 GCF_000956235.1 Wasmannia auropunctata | reverse complement strand
TATCCCCTGTGTGCCTTGTCGACTCAGTCAATATAGTATTTAGGCAAATTTTACTGTGCACTACAATAAGATTTCGCAGTAAAATTTATTGTAGTGCACAGTAAAATTTACCTAAATACTATATTGTCTCACAATTAACATGATTTTCAGGGTAAATTTTAAAAGAAAATTCTCTCCGGGGACGTAATAAAGTATCTATTGTTTTATCATCAAAGCTAAAAAAACTTGTCTTTATCTTATAATTTGTTCTTTCTGCGTTAAAGAAAAATAATTAATCGAGAAATAAACACGTTGCACCTAATTCTTGGCTTTAA
>NW_012096551.1:0-672 GCF_000956235.1 Wasmannia auropunctata | reverse complement strand
GAACTGATAAAAGCACCTGGCCGTGTCGTTGGAGTTGGTATAAGAATCTTACGACGACGAACAGAAGTACCTTTGACGACAGGAGCATCCTTACGGTACAGGCGCTTCTTCCCTTTGAGGAACTCGCCTCATCAGGACTTGCGGTTTTTAACGATCTCGAAAAACATCTGCTAAGTCTCTCTCACTCTCTCTATTCTCCCCCTCCTCTTCTCCCCCCCTCCTCCCCTCGCCCTCTCTTTCACGCATTCACTCTCTCCCTTTCTGGTCGCTTGTTATTCCTTCCGCGCGATATTCTTGCGCTCTTTTACTCGTTACCCGCGGTTTACCAACATCCCTCGATTCTTTCCGCGACATTCAAGCCGGGAAGGAGGAGAAGAGGGAAGATTCTCGATTAAACGACGCGAAAGAAACCGTTAATTGTCTTAATTAAAACGTGCGCCGCAACACGAAGCGCGGACATTTCTAAAACGTTAATGAATAACTTTTCGCATTACTTCCGACAGACATTACCTCGCTAATCTGTCGACATAGAGACAGATTCAGCCCGGGAGGGGGAGATGGAGAGGAGAGAGAGAGAGAGAGAGAGAGAGAGAGAGAGAGAGAGAGAGAGAGAGAGAGAGAGAGAGAGAGAGAGAGAGAGAGAGAGAGAGAGAGAGAGAGAGAGAGAGAGAG
>NW_012096550.1:0-510 GCF_000956235.1 Wasmannia auropunctata | reverse complement strand
TTTTTTTTTTTTTGATACATTGGCTTCAATTCTTTGAAAAGAGGACAGACCACCATTCGGATTCGGCTTCTATGATCGTGACTACGGACAAAAGCAAATTTATCTTTCCAGCACCCTTATTAGAGTTTCGACTTGTAATCACTCGCGCCTCGCATTGCGCAATTAAGAAGTGTAGAAATTTGTGGTAGGACGCGCTTTCTTATGTGTGTCCACATAATGCCCACAGGTGAAAGTCTTTCGAATCCGGCGGTTTCTATTAGACTGCCGAAATGTATTTTCTCCGACAACGACGGGCGGTGAAATTAGAAATTATGGATTTAAATATGCGAGCTTTTATTTCTTTTTAAGGAAATCAAGCGTGAACGTGATAGAAAATGCTTTCTGCGGTTTGGTGATTTATGATGCGCGTTGGTCGGATTATAGATTCTGGAGTCAGGAATCGGTGAAGTGACGGACTTAAGAAAAAATCTTTGTCTTCACGTTAACGTCTTTTAGGCCTTTTATTCCGAA
>NW_012096549.1:0-482 GCF_000956235.1 Wasmannia auropunctata | reverse complement strand
TTCTTCAAGCAGAAGACGGCATACGACAGCGAAATACCACTTCCATTGAAAACGGCGTTCTTTATATACCAACAGGCTTTCGATTGCGTTAAGGATATTAAATTTATCATAAAATTGCTCGACATCACAATGGAATATGACAATGTCGAACAACTGCAGAAGAGAATAATCGAGTATGTATGCGCACGTGACTTTTTATCATGTAAACCTGTCGAGTATGATCGTTCGCAGTGGTTAAAATAAAAGATACAATTTATAATTACAGCGACATGTTTCGGGAGTATGCTCACGAGCCCTTGGTGTGGGATACCATGGCGCGTCGCGAATTGCAGGGTCTGGCGCATCCGGGCTTCAGCGACACGCCGATGGAGGTGGAGAATGCCGAGCAGATCTCTTTGAGGGATCGCATCACGAAGTGCAACAAGGTCTACCAGACGGCCGTAAAGAAAATCAAAAACGAAGAAATCTGGTCGTTGTACATA
>NW_012096548.1:0-473 GCF_000956235.1 Wasmannia auropunctata | reverse complement strand
TTTGATAAACGAGGAAAGCACTAGGGATCATTTTATTACATCCTTACTAACTCCTCGGACACAACAGAGGAGTCCATTGAAAATGAAAAAAGGGAGTTACTTAACCAACTTAAGTCATTATCGGGAATAGAATAACAAATCTGTGTTAAATAATCGTCGAATATGTAGCAAATTTTTAATATACATATTTAACACTATTTATACGTAAATGATTAAACAAAAAATATAAGACTTTATAATTTGACTTGTTTGTTATAAATGATGATTTTATCGATGTGCCCACTAACATATTTTATTTCTATATAGAGGGTTCTCGCAGAGAAGAGAATGTGAAAGAGAAAAAAGTATGAGTGTAAAAAAAAACTAACGTGCGAATGAAGAAAAGTGGAAAGTACAGTTTCTAGTTTTCTCAAATGTACACACAAACACACACACACACACACACACTCTTATACACATCTCTGAGCGGGCTG
>NW_012096547.1:0-456 GCF_000956235.1 Wasmannia auropunctata | reverse complement strand
TTCAAGCAGAAGGCGGCATACGAAAGATTACAGATCGCAGATAACATATCCACGTATTTTCCATTTAACACATAAATCGATCAAAACCTTCGAAGGGGTCATGGCCTCTGCAGAGGCCCTCGGGCCCATTCAGTTTTTCACCATTTGCCAGCGCGGAAAAGGAGAAAGGAAAGGACAACCGAAGTCCGCCGACGATAGATAATAGAATTTCGTGTCGTGGTTCTGCGATTTATCGGATCTCAGCATAATCGATTCGTCGTCCAGTCGACCGGTGTTGAAATTTTTGGCCCGCGGTGAGGCGTTGGGCCTCACCGAGGGGTCCGCAGGGCCCCGAACCCGCACGCTTCGTGCGGCGGATTAGAGATTTTATCGATGCATGACTTCGCAACGGTACGCATGGCTAAAGATTGGTCCTAAATAAATGTGGATCTAATTGACTTACAATTTCCGTTACTC
>NW_012096546.1:0-401 GCF_000956235.1 Wasmannia auropunctata | reverse complement strand
GTTGTCAAGCAGAAGACGGCATACGATGGCTGGTGATAGGTAGCCTTATAATGTAATGTACGTAGGATTCTCTTCTTTTAGGCAGGCAGTATATAGGTGGAGGGAGATTATTACCCAGGGACCAAACAATTATTTTGAGGACTGATGGTTCTAGCGTTTACTTGTAGCGAATCCAGACGATACGGATAAGACTATGCGTTGAAAAAGTACCTCCCCTCCCCCCTTTTTTTGTTTTCTTATCGCGCGTTCACACCCCCCCGCCCCTTTTTGTAAAAAAGCAAACAAAGAAGAATCGAACGATGATTTTAGCGCACGTATATTTATACAGATTATTTTATAAACACGCAATACTCTTTTTGATGGCATAGTCTTTAAGTTAAATATTTAAATATTTAAATATG
>NW_012096545.1:0-483 GCF_000956235.1 Wasmannia auropunctata | reverse complement strand
TTGAGATATCGAAACGAATGAGATCTTATCTAGCTTATTAGGATTCTGTGTGTGGCAGTTCTGACATGATTTTTTATAGGTAGATTTTTAATAATTACTCGATCATTGAAAGACAGAACGGGGTATAAAATGGGATGTTACAAGTCTGTTAATTGATGAAATAAAAAAAAAAAATAATGTTACAGTGCTATAGGCAATTTAAAAGCGTGATTTATAAGTTAAACATCAAAAAGTTTGGAATAATTAAAATACTTTGGATGCTAATTTACGCATTCATTGATTCTTTGACGAATTTCGCATTAACGTTATATCACGTTATAAACGTCATATAAACGTTTAATAAATATCTAACGTTTCAATCAAAAAGCAGATTACTTACAGACCAAACTTAACACTTAACACTGTATTTCAGCTCTTTTAATTGCTCGACTAACTTTACAAAATCCACGAGAAGCAACTTCATTCATTTCGATATCTCACTCA
>NW_012096544.1:0-369 GCF_000956235.1 Wasmannia auropunctata | reverse complement strand
CAAGAGATTAACAATAAATTATGACAAAAGCTAATTTCTTAATTTGACCGGGACACGTTTGTTTTATCCTCTTCTTTTTATCTTTATGCGCACTGATAATGTTTCTAATTTATTTATAGTCTTCTAAGTATAAGTAGAAAGTTCTAACTATTTATACTCTCTTCATTCTTTTTAAAGAGATTTTTCAAAATTAAATTCAATTAAGATGCATAATTTATTATATTTATATTACATGTTAAATGTTTTTATATAATATGTATTATGCAACGATAAAATAAAGTGTATATAAAATAATTTGCAAAAAATTTCATTATAAACATTCTCAGATATTGCTAATCGCAAGAGATTAACAATAAATTATGACAAAAG
>NW_012096543.1:0-827 GCF_000956235.1 Wasmannia auropunctata | reverse complement strand
TTGATTTGTGAAATACAAACATAATACGTGAAAATTGTAACGGCGCTTAAAATGATTAATATTTAATATTTCAGGAAATAATTACCACGTGCGTAAAAAAATGACTATAATTTACGCCAAAAATTTTTTACAAGTTTTTACAAAGCTCGTGAAATAAAAAAAATCTATGTTTTATACGAATAAACCGAGTAATAAATAGATAATAAGATATTTATCTCACGATTGCTCCGCCGTCGCCTGATGCCTCCCAGGCCTCCTTCTCTGTCTCTCAGATTGTCCGAGCAGAGTCAGATTTCCATTGCAATTTGCACAACACTTGCAACTACACGCTTAATTAATATCGCCTGAATTATTTGCCGGATTACGACAATTGCGCGGCACTTTGACTGACACTTTCGATGTTAAATTCACGCACGATTCTCAATATATTTGTTATACGCGACATTCCATAAATGAGCTGTATAAAGTTGCCCCCTTTCCCCCATTATTGAAAATTCACTAATGATCATTACCACTCGATTGGTGGTCATTTGGTAGTATTTGGTAGTCCATTCTCGATGATTGGTAGTTAAAATTGTAAATAATAGTATAAAAAAAGATATACGCGCGTGAAGTTAGCTCCTTCTTTCGCAAAATGTGAATTTCCAGACTGCATAAATAATCATAACTGTAAGCATTTCTTTGGTGGTTGATTACTGACATTTAGTAGATCATTCTCGAAGATTGGTAGTCAAAAACTATGATACTAGCACTCTCTGCGCGGTAGTAATTTTAACCCTTTAGTGGCCAATGTTGCGTACTTGCAATATTCACTTTTTATACGTAGG
>NW_012096542.1:0-883 GCF_000956235.1 Wasmannia auropunctata | reverse complement strand
TTTATATTTATATGTAAAATAGTATTTACTTTTAACAATACTGGATTAATGACAAAATACAGTCAGTACTCTAAGAATATACTTCTTATTAATAAAAAGTAACAACGAATAGAAACAAATTAATTTATTTTGTATCAAGTTAGTTGCATGAAGTTAGTCGTAAAATAAAGAAAATGAAAATCCGAAATATCAAAATGAAACACTGTAACTTTATAATATCTAACCACTTAATTGCAAAATCTTTAGAGAATGTGCTCATAATTGAATGAAGGTATTATATATGTTTAATTATACATTTCTTAAGTTATGCGTTAAAAATTGAGTTAGCTCTTTGTAGTGGACCGATAAGATGGTTTAAAAAAATCAGGAAAATAATTTTTTTTTAAGTATCAAGTACCCATTTCAGAAATTTTAAAAATATTTATGTTGTAGAAGAGCATCCAACAATTTCACAAAAAAATTTTGTTATGGTATTGAATCGATAAGATGGTTAAAAAAATTGGAAAAGAAAAATTTTTTTTTAAGTATCATGTACCCATTTCAAAAATTTGGAAAAATTATGTTACAGGATAGCATCTAACAATTTTACGGCAAAATTTTTGTGGTGGTACAAGACCGATAAGATAGCTAAAAAAAAATTAATAAAAATATTTTTTTATTTTTTGTAATGTTTTTGGTCTCAAAAAAATCGTCGAAATTTTTTTACAAATGTATCTTGTCTACATCTGTAACATATTTTTTTTATGAAAATTGATTGAGCCGTTTAATAGATATAAATTTTTTTTGAAATTTTGATTTTTTTTTCTCAACCCAACCCCAACGGTTGAATATTAAGGGCTAATGTTTGGTAAAATTGTAACTGATAAGATCGGAAGAGCACACG
>NW_012096541.1:0-524 GCF_000956235.1 Wasmannia auropunctata | reverse complement strand
TTTTGACGTTGTGAGGGAGGATAGAGTGAATCGTATAGGAGGAGGCGTTTTGATAGCAATACGTAAAGGGATTAAATACAGAAGGATTGCGAACGTCGACAATTGTGGTGGTAAGATGGAGATCTGCGCGGCTGATATCTATGTGAATGGAGAATCGATTATTGTTGCTTCCTGTTACCATCCCCCTAATGCCGGAAATATATCAAGGCGAGAATGGGAGAGCTTCTTCACTCAATTTACGGGTAAAGTATATTTTGGCGGCGATTTTAATTCGCACAATTTAATTTGGGGTTCTGCACACACTTGCCAGACGGGTATGAAAATATGGGAAACAGTGGAGGAGCTTGATCTATCAATACTAAACGATGGTTCACCTACTTTTCATAGCGCGTCACATAGCCTCAATACAGTTATAGATTTATCAATTGTCCACGACGCACTGGCTTTGCGTTTTAATTGGCGCGTCGGTGAGGACCCATGGGGGAGCGATCATTTTCCGATTATTATCGAGTCTCATCTGAGCC
>NW_012096540.1:0-328 GCF_000956235.1 Wasmannia auropunctata | reverse complement strand
TACTTAAACATTTAATACTTAATAATTAATAATAAATACGATTTTTATATAAAATGCATGTTTTATTTCTATAGCTTGTTTTAAAGAGTACTAATGCAATCATTAAAATCTATTCTTTATCAGTGCTGTAAAGCTTACATTTAAATACGAAAATTTATTATTATACAAAATATATCAACATTTTAAAATAATTATTTATAATTTTAAAATATGATAAAATTAATTAAATACGTTTTAGTCAATTTAATTTGTTGCGGCGGATGAAATACGGAAGTATAAGATATTAATTTCTAATCTTTGTATGCGTCTGGCAAGACTTTTGTCCTGT
>NW_012096539.1:0-509 GCF_000956235.1 Wasmannia auropunctata | reverse complement strand
TAATAAATTTGAAGTAATTTTAATGTTACGTTATAATTAAATAATATATTATTTAAACTATAGTTTAAATTTAATTACGCATCTGTGGAGATGCACAAAAGATCATAAATATTGTTAAAAGTACATATATAGAGATGAAAGGTTAAGCAAAAGCCGGTTTTCGCAGCGTCAGAAACTTCGTTTAAATCGAATAAAGTACCAGGAGCGCACATTAACAAGTAGGTGGCAGAGGTATTCGGGGCGGAGACCGCCAGCGCGCCATGGAGGAGGACCCTACTGCCCCCACCCACGCATATATGCTGCTTTTGCGCTAAGAGGCGGGGCCTACGCGCCGTATGAGAGTGGGAGTAGTCTTGGCTATGCTTTGGAATTCCGTGCTTCTTCGTTCAACAGCTTTCCGCCTTACCGACAACTCTCTGTCGATACGCGCGCTGGTTAGGATTCCGTGCCACCTCTTTGCTCAACGTGTTCTCCGCGTATCGGCGAGAGTTTTCGAGCCTCTATCGAGG
>NW_012096538.1:0-364 GCF_000956235.1 Wasmannia auropunctata | reverse complement strand
TTAGTTTAATATTACAATGTAGCAGTAAACATACCTGCAAGCATCGGCATCCCTATTATTTTGTTGTTTTGTACGCTGTTTATTTTGAACCCAAGAGGCAAGAGATTCCGCCACTTCAACGTCATTCTCTCCTAAAAATATTCTCATTTATTACTATTGCAAATAGATTTATGCTAATTAATCATATTTATTTTATACTTTTTCATTTATTACATCTTTTTTATCAGAATTGTTTTAAACGTATGTTTAATGTATATTAAGTTGTTACATTTATTAAGTTTATATTTATTAGAAACAAAGAATTTATAATAATAAGTAAACATGATTAGAATTTAATATTGATTGGCAAGTAAGAGGTCTTCAT
>NW_012096537.1:0-437 GCF_000956235.1 Wasmannia auropunctata | reverse complement strand
TCGACTCAGTCTTTGGTTCATTTTAATTGAAAAAAAAAAGTTTGATATGGGAATTCCAGATATGTTGCTTGATAACTTCTCGACATATTTCATATAACATTGTCACAACAGATTTATTTTTTGGCGTTGAGATGCTATAATTTCGTCGCTTAATTATACGTGTGCAGTTCAGTCGCGAATAATTTGTGAGAATTTTATTTAGCAATGATTTAGAAATATAAAATTTTGCTGCGTGTGCTACTGTTTAAATATGAAGTGAGTACAGAGATAAATAGCTAAAAGTTGCAAAATTAGATGTGTTCAATCCCCGCTTATAGATCAAAGCTTAACGTTCAAAAATTTCCAAGGATACACCTTTCCGAAAGATTATTCTGCAATTTCTGCATGAATTTTGCAATACAAATATATACTCGAATTTTTAACGAATGCCTTGATAT
>NW_012096536.1:0-559 GCF_000956235.1 Wasmannia auropunctata | reverse complement strand
TGTGCATAGTCCTCACGGTTCTGAGCTCAGTACTTGGGGACCGGTGCAGTTGGTGCTGCACTCTTATAGTGTGGCACTGCGGATGACAACGCCGCGTGTCTCAGGGCGTTGACTGTATATCTTGTAGATTCGGCTCACGATACAATAAACGGGACTCGCCACGTGCTCGCGGCCGCGAGTCATATATTATATATGACATATGCAGGAATTTATGTGCAGTGTCGGCGGAATATGCGAGAGCATGCGCTTGCGTTAGGGGTTGATTGCTGGGATTCCGTGAATCTCTTGTATTATGAGGGGTACATTGTATTCTGATATTGGGTTTATCAATAACCTATAAAAGCCACTTATGCACTTTGTTGGCAGTAAAGGTGCCTTTACATGGGAGCGTCGAGCGTCGAGCGTCGAGCGTCGAAATGCGCAGAAGATTATTGCGCAGCTTGACGCAGCTTCTTGACGCTTGAATCTGGACTTTCAGATTCCAGCGTCAAGAAGCTGCGTTAAGAAATGCGTCACATCTTTTATCATAACATCCTTAAATGTTCAGTTGTATTAGTCG
>NW_012096535.1:0-328 GCF_000956235.1 Wasmannia auropunctata | reverse complement strand
TATCCCCTGTGTGCCTTGTCGACTCAGTCAGATGATGTCTATGATCTGCATATCACAGATGTAATGTGCATGCTTGAGTTCTATTATATAGACGAAGAACACGAAAGTTTGAGAAGATACTGTTCCTCATGTGTCATTAGAGGGAATAATCAATTTTCGTATCTTCGTCTCTTGCGAAGACACACTACCGAAGAATTTATACTCCACGATGGTTATTCATGCTGGGGATGCGAATGTCCGTTGTTTCAAATAATGCCGTGTAACATGTGCCCTATTTGCAGAGAGTGAGAAAGATATATTTGTGTATTCGTGCTAAAAAGAATATGGA
>NW_012096534.1:0-333 GCF_000956235.1 Wasmannia auropunctata | reverse complement strand
TTTCATACGTATATACGTATATATACACAGAATAAAAGCAGGTAATACAGAATGCTCGTTTTTAAATTAATATTACTTCGACATAAGTGCATATTAATTTTTAATTTACACAGAAATCTTGAGGAACATCTTAGCAATTATATATACATACATTATATATAGTACTTAAATAAGAGAAATCAATTATCAATAGTTCTAGTATTAAAATAATGGAACTGGAAATTAAGACGGACAGTTCGAAAACATCCAGTATCTGATACCTGTATAGTGTAATACATATACGTTAGCATATTTCTCCGGTGGCCACGCCGTTCGCCTGGGAACGTTGAGCAT
>NW_012096533.1:0-365 GCF_000956235.1 Wasmannia auropunctata | reverse complement strand
CCGTATAATTACATCATGGCAAATTTGCCATGTACTCTAGCGCGTCATTTTTTTTCGTCAAGATGTACTTGGATCCGGTAAACCATATGGCCTTATTTACGGGTGAGCGACCTGCTGAGGACCTGATAATCCCGTTTGCGGATGAGCCGATCGAAAACTTGGCGGATCGTGCCTTTTTCCGCGAGTTTTTTCGTGGAGCTTGTGATACCAGCCGGTGCTGAATTCTCGGACGAGTCCAAGGGCGAGGCCTAGGGTCTTGATCAGCTCGAAGTGGGCCATTTTGAAGATTCGCATAGATCTTCATGTTACTGGTGCGAATCAAATGACGGCGAATGTGTGCACCCCATCATGGAGTTGTCCCCTGA
>NW_012096532.1:0-1168 GCF_000956235.1 Wasmannia auropunctata | reverse complement strand
TCATTATTGCCGTTGTTTGCGCAAATTTATAGAGTGACCGCGCGTTTTGCAATAGATTTATTGTTTGAAATCCCCAAAACATTTTTTTTATGAAATAAATTTTAAATTTATTCGCGTTGCTTAAATTCTCAAAAATGTTTGCATTTAAAATAAGGTAGACATATATTCATGCATTAGACAACATGAACAGACCGGCGATAACAAATCATTTTCCGCAACGGCGTTCCGAAACTAACCTTAAAAGACATTCCTTCTCAAAAGATATTCGAAGAATTTCTAAAATCTGATTCTCCTTTTTGTATAAGCTATATTATAATATCCAAATTTATAACGTCCCTTTATGCAAGCTTTGTAATGTTTTGTGAACTGAAAACGAGAAAAGTTAAAAATTATTTACAGTATATTATTTAGAAAATAACCTGTGCTTCTCTTCCAAACAACTTAACCTTCTTTCTTTAGCAGAATATCGACTTTCGATATGTCGTCATATCGATTGTCGAAATATCGCATCTCGGATCATTCGAAGACTCTAGTTGGTATCATTGTAGTTTGTAGTTACTAGCGCGCGCGCGCATGCGAGTGGCGACACTGAAGTACTGAACTTGACTAGGCGAGTAGTCGTGCGTAGCAAAATGGCCGCCCGACCCGAGTGAGTGAGTGACGTTTCTCGCAAGGTGTTTGCGTCTGTGATCGCGCCGCGCAGTCTTCGCGCATGAATATTCGCGCGTGCGAACGTGCACGTCCGTCGCAGCGTGTCAGGCACGTCCGTCCGCCTCGCCCGCGCGGAAGGTGGCCGATCGCGCGCCGCGCGGTCGCAGGTGAATGCGGCCGCGTTCCGCCCGCACGGCTGGAGTGGTCGTCTCGCCGCAAGCGGATTTTAGGTGCGTATTTAATCGCATTTTCGCGCACGTACGTCCCGCGCGGCGTACCGGGAACGTTGACGCGCGGCGCCGGGACGCGCGTCGTCGACCCGCACCCGGCGACTCGCGACCTACGTGCGGCTCCCGCACGTCCCGAGAGCCTCGCGTGCGCTCGCGCGCGCGCGGCCGCTCGCCCGCGACAGGGAGAGTTTGGTTATATACTCCGGACATGATTTTTTTTCCTGTCGCTTTCAGTGGGCGGTATTTAAATGACAGAACTCGCACTCTCTCTCTCTCTCTCTCTCTCT
>NW_012096531.1:0-1180 GCF_000956235.1 Wasmannia auropunctata | reverse complement strand
AAATAAAGATTGAATTATTAAATAATTTTATAATATTCTCGTAGTATAGTATTCTTCACGTAAATGCTCAACGTATATTCGCTTTCCGCGACTTACAACGGAGTAAGTTAATCGTCAAACTTCTCGTTAACAAAAACTTTCAGCTAAAAGTAGGAAAAGAAATAAATAACAAAATTATTTGATTAATGCATTTTACGCAACGAGATATGATATGATAATAGTCATTAAATTCACACGTTTTATAATAAATAGATGAACTGTTGCGCGCTATCATCGCGCTATAAATCGCGTGACTTTCTTCCAGATTCGATATCCCCGGTAAAGCTAATAAATCCTCCTTCACGGGCGCATTTAAAAAGAGGTATTATGGACTTTTTCGCCCGAGCGGCGTCGAAGCAACCTTTGCCGATACGCGTTGTCTGCGTTACTCACGTAAGCCCCGATTTACTGATAATCGATTTATAACGTCGTCGCGGGGGGGAGAGTGAGAAGAGAAAAACCGAGCTGTAGCGTAGAGAGAAAGAAAATCAGGGGATGCTCACCTCTCGCTGGCGATGGAGCTGTTTCGAGACATCGACTTCGGCGACATCTCGAAGTCGCTGTCACTCCGATACAGGAAGCTCTCCCTCCTCTGGGGCAGCGTCTGGAGAACGAGCCCCGCGCTCGGCGAGGCGCCGCCGCCACCGCCGGCGCCGCCGTCCAAAGTCGAGGCGCCATTTTCCACGTCGAAACTGTAATGAGAAACGTAAACTCTCATTAGAAGCGGGGCTATACAGTTTTCTCACTTCGGAGGTGAGACTCGGGGAGGCGCGCGGAGCGCCTCTTTGTTCTTGTTGACGCGCATCCGCAACGAGGGATGAATAAACTTCGCCCCGACCTTCGGTCAGTAAGCTTGGATTACGACGTCAGGCGAGACTGATTCCCGCGGTGTAACTTCGCAATAAATTCCACAACACACGTACACACACGGTGATGCCGCGTAAATAATAATTTTTCGCGCTCGCGAAACTACACCCGGTCCGATAAAACTGGTTTATGAATTGCGCCGTGCGCGAAAACACAAAATATGGCCTGTGCTTTATGATCTCGCAGAACGGAATATAGAATACCGACATAATAGAATACCGCCTCGGTATCCTGAGCATGATGAATGAGACGCGCATTAAAATATATTGATGGC
>NW_012096530.1:0-742 GCF_000956235.1 Wasmannia auropunctata | reverse complement strand
ATAACTGTCAGAGCCACCGCGCAGATTTAAATTGCATTTGGGAGAGTGGCGTAAATTTGAAATATATGCAACAATATCCTTGGCATATAATAAGCATTAGTGATTTGAAAAGGAGAAAGCGCCGTCTGCGATTAAAATACGTACGTTCTAAGAATGTTGCAAGAGAATAAATATGCTTCTCGTAATCACTTCTCTCTCTCTCTCTCTCTCTCTCTCTCTCTCTCTCTCTCATTCGTCTACGGATTTATGTGATATCCTTTGATGCGCTATTCAGTCTGTTGATAGTCTGTATTTCCCCATGATAAAATGCCGATAGCACGAAATTTCATTTGCAGCCACCCCCGAGAAAATACGCGTCAAAGTAAGGCTCGCCATTGGCATGAGCGGAATCGCCAGGAAAAACGGAAATGTGCTTTGAAGTGTGCGCGAGTCCGAGAGATGAATCTTTGATGTTTGCTGTGCTGTTTCCTTCCTTTTTTTTGCACGGCGTGATTGGAAGCGTAACATTGGCGATTTGCGCTCCGAATCGCTGTAAAATGCAACAGGAATAATCTCGAAGCTTACGGGCCCGTGCATGTAAAATAAAACGCGGCGTATGTAAACGGCTGAAAGAAGCTTCCGCTTCCATTACCATGTATAGAAAAAGTTACTTTTTTTTACCGATCTATTATTTACTTATAATTCTTTTCTTTGTTTAAAATGTGAGACATAATTTTTTCTTTAATTTTAAGTCACAGACATT
>NW_012096529.1:0-660 GCF_000956235.1 Wasmannia auropunctata | reverse complement strand
TAAGTTTCTGACTTGGCAACAGATTGTCAACATCGCTGTCCATAGCAGAACCTGTAATAACGCAATATTGTTTGATAATACTCGGTTTTAAATATAAAGCAGTTCAATAAAGTTAATTTTAGCATATAAAATTATTTAGCAAATTTAAAAGTTTCGAGATATTTCACTCACGAAAGTAGCCAATAAACTGTACAAGTTCGTAAATAGATTCTTCCCGGAAATCGAGTCCGCCCCTTTTGATGTGACACGTAAAAGAAATTTGGTCATCTGTCAATATAGAAAAAATTTTATTTAAAAAAAAAAGTCACAAAAAAAAAACACAAATCTTCTAATTTAGAACAACTACAAATAGTACCTTTTTTCATACTGTGTCTGTCTCGTGTGCTTTCAGGATTCAGTAGAATATTGTATAAATTCGGCTGATCCTCTTGATACGTTATATCATAAATGGTCGTGTTCTCCAATTCGTTTGGAAGATATCCAAGCAAAGACGTAATACTTTCGGAGACGTAATAAATATGCCCGTTTGAAGAAAAAACCATTATAAATCCGTCCAACGCCTATATTTATATAAACGTTTATATATTAATAAATATTCCAACAATATTACAAGGTTTATCTTACAGTTAGTCTTATCATTGTGTATATAATGTTACCTCT
>NW_012096528.1:0-488 GCF_000956235.1 Wasmannia auropunctata | reverse complement strand
TTAATCGGCATTCGTGTTACGTTAAATAAATTTGCGCTCAAATCGAAGCAGCTTCAAACATGCCGTTGATTTGTTGAGCCGTTAATAACATTTTTGATAAATCGCACGTTGCACAATTGTGTCTGATTACGCTCAATCTCTGCGATATCTTATAATTATAACATTTAATTGCCGGAACACTTTCGTTCGTATCTGCTACCGAACATTTCATCGCCGACAAAATAACAGGTGGTGCTGCATCAGAAAAGATATGAATTCCTTAATTACACGATCAGAAAAGGATTCGGCGCGCGTAAGCAAGGATAAAGATGGAGTTAACGAACTGATAAAAAATATCTCCAGGTCGCTTCATAAATCGCAATCACGCCGGCTGTCAGCAGAATTTCGCGATAATTTAACAAACGATTCAGGGCTCGATGAATAACCGTGCGGCGCGGCTGCCCATTCGTGAACAGATTAAAAAGGAGAACAGAATCGGAAGGCAGTTT
>NW_012096527.1:0-2345 GCF_000956235.1 Wasmannia auropunctata | reverse complement strand
TCTTCCGATCTGTATTCTGGCTCGTTCGATCGAAACAGCAAGTGAACGTTTTGGAAAGATTAAATCAGATTATAATTGATATTATAATGTGTAAATGATATTTGATAATTTTGCACGTTCAAAGATAAAAAATAAATTATCTATGCAACAAACTAATATTATTTTATAAAAATCTGTACATACAATATAAATCTGTCCGATACGCTTGCATGTTTTATACTGTTATGAAAATTATTGTCGTCTGCTTACATCGGAAAGAAACGAGATATCGTCGGTCTATTCTATCGCTTACCCTGCGTAAAATCAATAATATAATGCGGAGTTTTCTCCGCACCTGTGTGCACTTAAAACTCGTAATCAAATTATCGGTACAATTAATAACTCAAGTATGCATTCGCTTGAAACTCGGGTAATGATACCAACATTCCGCCCGACTCATCCTTACTATATATATCCCGCGTTCACATATCAAATCGAATGGTAAATCATGATGCGGATACGAATCTCGCTGGGTCGCGATTAGATGTAATAAAAAATTATAGCTGCGCACTTGTGAGAGGTGTGTGTTTATATGAAGTAGTTATATTTTATATTACTGTATTATACAACAACAGTGTTTTACTTTAGATACTTTGAATTGGCGTACAATTTTTTAATTTTAATTTAATATCGAATCGTCCTCTTACAATTTCACAATCACAGTTGCTTCAAAAATCTATTAAAATGTCTGCTTCCGAAATGCTAAGTTTTATGTTAAATGCTGGTTTAATATTTGGTGATCTCATAATTAATTCCAATGACAAATACTGAAAACTTTTTATATTGCTACGAAAAATTCTTTCTATTACACTTCAATATAGTACGTGTTACTGAATCGACAGCAGATCTACTAGAAAGCTTGATTAATGAGCATCATATACTATATATTGAATTATTTGGAAAAACCTTGAAACTTAAACATCATTTAATGTTACATTATCCTCGAATTATGAAAACTGTTGGACCGCTCCGTTCTCTGTAGTCAATGAGATTTGAAGCTAAACATCGTCCTTTAAAACAATACGCTCATTCAAGTAGCAGAGTAAATATATGCTACAATATTGCAGTCAAGAACAAGTAATGCTAAGTAATTTATTATAAATTTACAATTTAATAATTTACCATTTTAGTTATTACTTGGTTATAATGTACTGTTATTTATACTTGCGTGTTTGGTTGGAATTATAGTAGCGGATATCAATGGATCGAGTAATTGATATTGTGACGTTTATACGAGCATAATTTATAAATTCAAATTTGTTTTAACCTTCAAATGGTACAAGAGTGCGAATTCGCACCGCGAAAATTTTCGAATTGCTGGCATTTGCACAGAAACATTTGTCGCGGCTTATCCCCACTACGTTAAATATGCCCCAGTACCTCAGGTGACAGATATGAACATGCACAGCTTCAGTTTTGTGCAGATTAACGAAATATTAACTTCGCAAGTTTGTTGTGGTGTATATTCGCACTTGTATTCAAATAGTGTGTGCCAGATCGGTGCCTACTTTTAGCGTTTTACACATTTATAAACATTGTAATATGATCCTTTTTTTATATTACGTTATAAACATTGTAATATGTTCCCTTTTTTTACATTATAATAACAAATAAAACATTTGTATGTATAATCTTATTCCATCTGTTTTCTTCGTCTTAACTTCCATGATAATATGAATAATACTTTTTAATATAATTTTAATTATGTAAACGGTTTTTATTAATAATTTACTTTATAAATTGACAAGATTTGTTCTTAAAATATCTAATTTTCATTGAAATTATTTTTAGAAAAATTTATTAAAAAGATTCAAAATATTTAAATTACTATTAAATGAACAGAAAATATCCCAAATTTTGGCTATATATGTGGAAAAATATTTTACTTTCTATTTCTGCAACAACAATAATGTTTTATCAAAGTACATCATTTTAACTAAAGAATCACGCAAGTTTCACTTTATTTCATAAAATAACAAAAAAATGGTAGCTTTTCTTCGAAAAAGTGACGTTTTTCAAAACGGTAACTTATTTATAATTAATTTTCGATTGTTAAATAGTTTTTTCATTAAATTAAATAATACCGTTGGATTTGTGAGAAAATTTTATCCCAAAAAAGTGTAGTTTTCGAAACATTTCTATTTTTATTCACAGTAAAGATGTACAATTTAAGATGTCATATCCAGGCTGCGTTCCGCAAAGCGCATCATGCGCATGATGTATCATGGTATCCTTGTTGTTCATCAAATGTTAAACAAAGATAAAAAGATAAATCTTGCGCATGATGCGCTTTACGGAACGCAGCC
>NW_012096526.1:0-323 GCF_000956235.1 Wasmannia auropunctata | reverse complement strand
TTTAAATAAAAATTTGTTTAATTTAAAGATTTCATAATTTTATTAATTTGCTCACAACTTACCGCGCTAATTGCCTTTATTTTTTAATTGTTTGATTGTTCTTTTACATTTTTTAAACACTACTGATCGTAGTAAGTCATTCTCGTAGTAAGTCTCTTCAAAAACCAAAAATACAAGACAGTTCAAACCGCGAAATTAAAAGGAATTATTTGAAAAGAGAAAGATTTGTAGCGATATAGAAGAACATATTAGATTAGACACTTTGTCTCGTAAATTTTCGAGGCATTATATATTTATAGACATATATAGGCTCATTGTCTTTC
>NW_012096525.1:0-404 GCF_000956235.1 Wasmannia auropunctata | reverse complement strand
AAAAAGAAATGCTGGTGTATAAGTTTTGTACGTTTCCCTTGAGACCATACATCCACTGTATAGCCAATTAAAAATCCGGCTGAACCGTAACTGATTTCACCCCATAGACGCTGTCTACCATATTTCATTTCTTCACCTTTACCTAAACAAATAAACAGATTTATTGTGAAATTCATACACACACACACACACCTTTTTTATAAAATAATAATTATGAATAAAAAAATAGATAAAAATATTTATTGCAAAAATTTAATTTAGATAGATACTTGTAAATTTATATCAATACATAATTTAAAAAATAAGTAATAATAAAATTATTTACCTAATATCTCAAAACAAATTGCGCTATTTATATTAAATAAAAGAGTAATACCAATATTGCCAAGCGATATTAAGAGGAC
>NW_012096524.1:0-303 GCF_000956235.1 Wasmannia auropunctata | reverse complement strand
TTTTAACTTTACCAAAAGAAAAAAGTAATTAATACTTTTATTTTTAAAAAAGTTTTATTTAAGGTAAAGTGTAATTGACAAGTATTTTAGCATATAAAATATACTTATATGCTTAATATATATTGTGCCTTGTACAATTTTGTAAACATATATAATTAACAAATAAAATTATGAACATGAACTACCAGCATTGTTTTTCTTTATTCCAAGTCAGCAGAACGAAATTTCATATTTGCCAATAAATAAATTTTAATTGTACATTAATAAACGCGTAGTCATTGTCGCGTCCGACGCATATGCGTA
>NW_012096523.1:0-304 GCF_000956235.1 Wasmannia auropunctata | reverse complement strand
TTGTTGGATATGATCGCTATACTGACAAAGTGTATCGGGTCTTCGATCTTGAGAAGAAAACTGTGGGAAGAGTCGCAGATGTCACAATAGAGGATGTAGCGAATACGATTGAACGGGTTCTTTTTCCAGTGACATCTGGAGAGCAAGAGGAGGTTTCTGAAGAATCACTTACTGAAGAGTGTCAAGTTAGAGATGATATCAAATCTGATGATTCTAACGACGAATTTTATTCGGACGAAGGAGAAATAATTCAAATTTCACCTGAACCTCAGAAGAAAAGAGGACGACCACCAGGGTCACGGTC
>NW_012096522.1:0-308 GCF_000956235.1 Wasmannia auropunctata | reverse complement strand
GAAATAATTTTCTCTCTATCACGTTGGCATTATCATTTATGTGGGAAAATTGATTATCTAGATTTATAAAATTTAATTAAAATATATTTTCTTACTGCTTTAATATATCAGTACAGATATTTTAATTAAGGACAGATAAAGTTTATAACTTTAAGCAGAATATAATATAATAATATTTTAAAGATCTTTTCTTTATCAATTATTAAATACATAAAAATAAATGTTATATATTCGCAGCAAGACGTGATATTTTTCCATTATCTCTCTCTCTCTCTCTCTCTCTCTCTCTCTCTCTCTCTCTCTCTCTC
>NW_012096521.1:0-324 GCF_000956235.1 Wasmannia auropunctata | reverse complement strand
GTGTGTCATTTTTATTAAAACGTCCGGTAGTGACAAAGAGATTTACGTTACGAGAGGTGCGATGCCAAGGCTGACTACAATCCCTCCATTTGTTCTTTCTATCCGCGCACAGTATCCGCCTACACCACCACACAAGCTTGCCAAGCGTAACGACGAATCATATGAATAACTGCTATGTATGACTTTTCACACGTGGTAGTATTAAAATTTTTTCTCCGAGGTGTTATGATAAGGACAGATCACCCGTAAAGATCACGAATTAGGCCAGTTCGTATATAAATACGCAGGATTCACGGCAACTAATCCGGGATTCAGGATAAAAGG
>NW_012096520.1:0-484 GCF_000956235.1 Wasmannia auropunctata | reverse complement strand
CTACATAAGTCGCAAACGCAAAATGCAAACGCAAACGCGGACGTTTCTCTATTTCTTTTCTTTTTTTTGACGTTTTTTTTCTTTTTTTCTCCGCGTTTGCGTTTGCGACTTATGTAGATGGGGCTTAAGGTTATTATTGTAATAGCCAGTAATAGGTTGTCCGGCAATAGGGGAAAACGTTTTGGTCCGGAACCAGAGGACAGTGAGCCCATTAAACAAAATTTTCTGTGAAAACCAATGCACAAAATACAAAGGTAATTAAAAAAATACTTATCAAAAGATATAATAACGCAACTTACACGTCTTTCGATCACGCAAATTGGTAGATATAATGATTTATAATTTATACAATGCACCCATTTTCCGTCATACGCAACAATAAATCAATCTCCTTAGCTGTGTACCCAAAACTGGAATGTGTTAAAACCTGATCGTTGTTTGATCTATGATCTCTTCTACGGTTTACGCGGAAAAATGGCTCGGT
>NW_012096519.1:0-656 GCF_000956235.1 Wasmannia auropunctata | reverse complement strand
TTCGCAAGAGATGAAGATATGAAAATTGATTATTCCCTCTAATGACACATGAGGAACAGTATCTTCTCAGGCTTTTGTCTTCTTCGTCTATATAATAGAACTCAAGCATGCACATTACATCTGTGATATGCGGATCATAAACATCATCTGGGTACAATAATCCGTGCCTTACTAATTCGATCACTTCGTTGTCCATACCACTATCGTTACTTGAGTCATCTGAAAAATCTTCTATTTCCATCAATTCTTGGTCATCTTCCTCATGCGCTACTTCTACCTCCATGTAATCGTTGGGTGGTATCATTTCTTCGATGTTCAATAACAAGAGTTACATCCGACGAGGAAGACGATGATGACAACGAAGCGAGGGCGAGGATGCCTCCGTGGATAAACTCGCAGATGGAGGTGCCTTGAAACGCGAGGACGCGGGAGGACCCGCAGATGAACTCGCACGGGATGGAGGTGTCGGATGACGGCGGCGCGAGGAGCCCACAGGCACCGGCGAGCCCGTGCGAGTAGGCGCCGCTGCGTGTTATTTTGAACGTAGCAACCGGGAATAGAACGGTTGCGTATTACAACTAGGGTAAGTATTTTTTTACTAGCTATCCTTCTTTCTTTTTTCTTTGTACACTTTTTAAATATACGCCTCCTTTGTC
>NW_012096518.1:0-739 GCF_000956235.1 Wasmannia auropunctata | reverse complement strand
GACGTGTGCTCTTCCGATCTTTCGAAAAATAAATAAATTTCAAATAAGTGTAACTTTAACAAAAATGGTTAGAAAAATATGTTCCGTAAAACATTTTGAAGTTTAAAATCTTTATATACTTTTCAATTACACTCTAAATCTGACTGATTTTTTATTGAGCTACACAAATACAAATAGAAATGAGTTATATCTCAAAATTTGTTACAAATTTTGTAAAGTTTTATGATATAAATAAGAGGTCGCATACAAATACAATTTATAGCTTCCAAAAGCGTGAATGTTTAACTTTAATTTGCGTAGTTGTTGATGGACATGCGATTATTTTCTAACCGAGATACGCCGTATTGTAACAAAAAGAGTCTCTTTTAACTTTAACTGCTCCGAAAAGACGAATGAAATAACGCTAATGATAAAAAGTGCAAGGCCGCGGGCACGGTAAGCTTTGAAAGCAATGTGATTATGTAACAGATATAAAGTGGTTTCAACGACGTTTCTTTATTAATGTTCAGAATTACGCCCAGGTGAGCGATAAAATAATAAAATGATGATAGAGCATTTAAAAAGAATACTTCTTTTTATTAGCGAGTGTTATTCCAATTGTCTTTTATGAGAAGTTAAAGTTAAAGAAACGTTTTTTGCTTCAATACCAAAATGACACTTGACAATCTGTTCTTCGAAGCCAAAAATTCGGATACTATTTTTAGGGGATAAGTGGGAAGGTAGACTTAGAAAAAAACAA
>NW_012096517.1:0-377 GCF_000956235.1 Wasmannia auropunctata | reverse complement strand
TATCCCCTGTGTGCCTTGTCGACTCAGTTGTATGCTATACGAAGTTATTACGTAGGATTTCTCTAAGTTGCAAGATGGCGTCCACCGTTGATCTTTTTTTCTCTGAAGCCATATTGTCCATCCGAGATCCCAACGCCCTCGCGCAGACTAACCCGAATCCTCTTCACCAGGATTCTTTCCAACATCTTCCCTAGCTCGCTAAGAAGGCAGATCGGTCGATATGATGATGGCGCCCCCTCTGGTTTGTCTGGTTTCTTTAGTAACACCAGTTTGGCTACCTTCCAGCAGGCAGGGAAGACTCCTTCTCGGAGACATGCAGTGAAACACTGCTTCAGAGGTCCTCTGATTTCACTAAACGCCTCTTTAACCACTCCCCC
>NW_012096516.1:8249-8804 GCF_000956235.1 Wasmannia auropunctata | reverse complement strand
ATTATGATACAAATGGATTTTACAGATTGGTATTAAGGTTTTAGGGAGCTACTTTAATTTGCCCTCCACTTTTAGTTAATTCAATTATTAGCGTCAATTATTTATTTAAATATTAATTTTATTTATTTATGATTAGCTTGATCTCGCTATTTGAGACAGATTACGGTCGTGCGTCTTTTGTTAGAGACACGTATTACTATCACGCACACGTTCTTGAGAAGTACTAAAGTAACGGTCCTTCGAATTGTATGCACAAGCAAATAAAAGCATTGGTTTCTACAATTACTCGCATTACTGCGGACTAATAGGTCCACTTTTCCTTAACACATATAAAGACATGAAATGATTCCATTGTGCAATTATTCTACTGGATTTATCGGCGAAGAGCAATAATAAGTGGTAAGAAAGAATGAGAGAAAAACATGATTAGTGTTTCGTACTTTTCAATGTTTGAATTGAAAAGAAACATCCATACAAAATTATCTTTTAATGTTGCTAATAAATACTTATAATTATATAATATATATAATATTTATTATACGTTTCCTCATTATA
>NW_012096516.1:0-438 GCF_000956235.1 Wasmannia auropunctata | reverse complement strand
GAGATATAATTACTTATTGTAAAATTTATAAAAAAGGTAATATAAAAGGTTAGTATTATATATGTATAAAAAAGGTCTAATACAAATATATGTTGTATATTATAAAAAATTTATCTTTGATGATGAAAATTTGATTAGCTCTATCCAGTAGTTGATTCTCCAAGACTGCTTTGTCGATTGTTCGTTCCTATAGTGAGAATAGCACAAATCCTGAGAACAGCCGTTCGACACTTATTTGCGCGGCTGGTATCACCAGAGCAGCCATCGCTAATTTGTACAACTCTGGTTGAGTCATACTTTTTTCTTACTAGTATTCTAAGATATTAGTTTTTCAGTTCACACGAACTGTCACTACACTGTTCTACCGGTTCTTCATGCACCGGATGCGCGGATTAGAGAGTAGAGATACTCCATAGTAAGAATAGATCAAGCATGAGA
>NW_012096515.1:0-403 GCF_000956235.1 Wasmannia auropunctata | reverse complement strand
ATTTAACTTACTTCAATAATCGATGCTTTGTTTTGAGTGATATGTTTGTCATCTAATGCTTCATCAAAATTCTTTCTTTTGATCTCTAAAGTGCAGGAGAAGAAACAAAAAATAAATAAAAATTTGCAGATATATGATATATAGATGTCTTAATATTATAGCATATTATCTTATTGTATTTTCTCTATAAATTCAATTAATCATATATTTGTTATGGACACAGAAAGCAAAGAATAATTAAAAACTGTAAAATCACAAAGTTACAACTCAACAGAACTCTAAGAATTCATGTGGAAGACATAGGTAGACTTAAAATAATAATAATGAACCATTTCGAAACAGCAATTAATTTTACTAAAATGCGCGATAAGAAAAGCAAGTATTCTTGGCAGATCAATTAAAA
>NW_012096514.1:0-892 GCF_000956235.1 Wasmannia auropunctata | reverse complement strand
TGTGCTCTTCCGATCTGACTAAAAGCCGTAGCTGGATAAGGAGGGGCGATCTGCTCCCGCGCCGATCATGACCATTTTTTTACAGTTTAGTTGCTATCAATATCAGTTACAATTTTACCGAACATTAGCCCTTAATATTCAACTGTTGGAGTTGTGTTGAGAAATAAAAATCAAAATTTCAAAAAAAATTTATATCTTAAACGGCTCAATCAATTTTCATAAAAAAAATATATGTTGTAGATGTGGACAAGATACATTTGTAAAAAAATTTCGAAAATTTTTTTGAGCCATTGCAAAAAAAAATAAAATATTTTTATTTATTTTTTTTAGCTATCTTATCAGTCTTGTACCACCACAAAAATTTTGCCGTAAAATTGTTAGATGCTATCCTATAACATATAATTTTTTCAAATTTTTGAAATGGGTACTTGATACTTAAAAAGAAATGTTCTTTTCCAATTTTTTTAACCATTTTATCGATTCAATACTATAACGAAATTTTTTTTGTGAAATTGTTGGATGCTCTTCTACAACATATATTTTTTTCAAATTTTTGAAACGGGTACTTAGTACTTAAAAAAAAATTCTTTTTTTGATTTTTTTAAACCATCTTATCGGTCCACTACGAAGAGCTAACACAATTTTTAACGCATAAATTAAGAAATGTATAAGTGAACATATACAATACCTTCATTCAATTATGAGCACATTCTCTAAAGATTTTGCAATTAAGTAACTAGATATTATAGAGTTATAGAGTTTCATTTTGATGTTTCGGATTTTCATTTTCTTTATTTTACGACTAACTTCATGCAACTAACTTGATACAAAATAAATGAATTTGTTTCTATTCGTTGTTACTTTTTATAATAAGAAGTATATTCTTGGAGTA
>NW_012096513.1:0-429 GCF_000956235.1 Wasmannia auropunctata | reverse complement strand
TATCCCCTGTGTGCCTTGTCGACTCAGTAAATGCAATTAAGTATTTTGCATAAGCGCCGATGTACGACGGCTCACATAATAACTTTTGTGTAATACGTGATTTTTTTGGTACAATCAAAATATCGGTGAGATCACCGAACGTGTTAAAAATGCACTTTAGCATTTTTGCACAAGCGCCGATGTACGGCAGCTGTGATACATTAGATTCGCGTAATATAATACTCTTTCAATCTAAATGTCTCGCGGTCATCGAACATATGTTAAAAAATGCAATTAAGCATTTTGATCAAGCGCCAATGCATGGCAGATCACGTCGCGAAATCAAACGATATCTGCAACATTTGCGAAAAATAGACCACACCCATTAGTTTCGGCATATATATTGTAAAGATTTTGATACACCTCGTCAGTGGAGAGATTTAATGCAAC
>NW_012096512.1:0-1526 GCF_000956235.1 Wasmannia auropunctata | reverse complement strand
TTTTTTTTAATACAATTTAATTTCGCGGCATGTAATTATGGGAAAAACATTCCATCGATCAAGATTTCGGTACAAAACCAGTCTTAGGTGGTGGACCGACGGGTTTACTGGATATAGGCACTGTAGGGTCTACGCCCATAACAGATGACGTTCCTATATGACTTCCACTGGGTGACAAGGCAGCCGGTAAATTCAAAGACGGAGAAGGAGATACTCTCTCAATTGACATTGACTGCTGAGGAAGTTGCGCGTCGGTCTGAATACCTCTAGATCCATATATTTCCTTCAATATCAAAAGCATAGTATCTTCAGACTCCCTGTAGAAACGAATCAAATTGTAAACAAGTACGTAGCGTGCATACAATGCATAGTGTTTCCCTCTCAAGAAGTGCACCACTTACCAGTAACAGATATGGCTTGTAAGAGCGAAAAGATATTCATTAATGTATTCGAAAGGCGCTTCTTGAAGAACGTAATCTATTCTTCGACCACCATTAAGTATTCCTATTTTTAAATTGGCACCACCATCGTCGTTGTTATGTTGATCTGGTACGCTCGGCGGTTTTTGCAATTGCTCCTCGACGACTTTATCGATCTCGCGTTCGAGAGCTTGGTTGTCTGGTTTGTGAAATACGGCTAGCTGATAGAAGGAGTTCCACGTTTGCCTTACGGAATCAATTAATTTTTGTTTCAAATCCGCTCCGACACGTGCCATCGTTTCCTTTAATTCTGTAAATCATTAATATTAATAACCGCATAAGATATTCAATCTAATAGTTTGTAAATTATCATTATCAGACCGTATCTCGCGCGTATTCTCAGAAACCAACAATTTGTACTCACCTAAATGCATCCTCTTCCTGCCTTTGTGATGTGGTATCAGCATAGGTCGGAAATTGCTGGCTTCGGGATTAATTAAGGATTCCACTCGATAAGCTACCGGATCAAACGGATGGAAGATATTGAAGAAAGCCGGACAAGTAGGCAGAAAGAAATTTTCGCCGAGAGTGTCGATGCCTCGGATCGTTACGAACATGCCAATCGGACTGCCGAGAGCAAAGAAGGCACCTGGGTGAAAATTAAGTTGCGGATAATGTATGTAAGGTTGGCCTGTACCCGCAGCTCCCATTACATAACTAATTTTCCTACTGAGACGCCTCTTAATAACGGCTGCGGGCATTGGCGTAATGGGCCTAATACTGTCATTTTCCTGTAATTGCAATAAAAATTTTAGTGTCTATAAATATAAAAAAAAATGAATTTTTAAGTTTAATTATAAAATCAAATTATACCCTCTAAATTTTCTGGAGTGAAACTCACTCCAGAGAAGTGAAAGTTCACTCCAGAAAATTTAGAGAGTAAAATAAATATAATAATGTGCAATTTTATTTGAGATTTTTTATCGTTACTCACTTCCTTATTGTCCACATTTTCATCTTCTTTTTCGGGTGTTTGATGGCACAATAGATCAAACATGATCAAACTGCCCAATGAATGACCTCCTAAGAATATTTCTCCGTCAAAAG
>NW_012096511.1:0-880 GCF_000956235.1 Wasmannia auropunctata | reverse complement strand
GAGAAAGAGAGAGAGAGGAGAGGCCGGCAGTTTCAACAGCGCGGTGTCCTGTGTGATCGGGGTACGGGAAGTTCCGCGATATAGTATACTCGGGGAAGTAAACAGTCATATGTTTTTCTTGACAGAAAGATGGTCGAAGACCACCGCCGCGGAAGTGCCGGGGGACGCGCAGGGGGTGGGACGGACAGGAAAAGTTTAATCGAGTCCGTGCGTCCGGGGCGATCGTGTCTTGTTTGTAAAACAGGGGCGGATATTATATCTATACGCCCCCAAGAAAGACAAATTGCGCCCGATGGAAACAATAGGCGTGAAAATCTGACGGCGCGGGCGGGGGCCGAGAGAGGGGCGCTTATAGAGAGGAGATATTTTCTCGCGAGCTGGCTGTGTAATTTTGGGAGGGGAAAGACGCGCGAGGGAGGTATTTATTGGACGGCGATTGTACGCGAGGCTCGCGCGCGCGCGCGTGTGTGCAATCGGAAAGCGCACACCGAATCGATTTCGCCGTTCCGGATTTATCGGACCCGAGAGTGCGTCTCGCGGAAACGTACGCGCTCGCGGGTTGCGTTGCCCGCTATTATTGATATTGTTAGAATAATTACAATCGGACCGGAACGCACGCCAGCGAGCGAGCGAGCGGCGCGATTTAATGCACGCGCGGCTGGGTATATCGACGTATCGGTTTGGATTTCATCGTCGACGGGAAATCGTAATCGACTGTGTTGCCGCGCGGAACTGCACAGCGCTCAATTACGATGCACGCGCAAATTATCGAGGCGGCTCTATCGAAAAATTATTTAATTGGGTTATCGCTGTATTATTATCGTTCGTGCGCGCGCTTGGCTAGATACCCTGAGGGCGGGCGGTTATACACATCTCTGAG
>NW_012096510.1:0-684 GCF_000956235.1 Wasmannia auropunctata | reverse complement strand
TCAATGAATGAAGGATCGGAGCAAACGAGAAAGAGACCGAAGGAGACGAAGGTGGCCGAAGTCAGGGGGTACGGCGGAAAATAGAGATGAATGAAAATAAATAAAGAAGGGAGTAAAAAAAGGCAGGAAAGAGGACGCCGGGGGAATCAGCTAGCGAGAGTGGCGGATTTGAATATTGATTCGTTTTATTTAAATTCTGTGCGCCTTATCGCCGACCGGATATCTTCCGCTGAAATTGGACGCGATAACGAAAAGCGAAACGGCACCGGATCGAGCGAATAGGCTGGATTGGCGCGGGTACCTCGCGCGCTCGTCGGGAAAGGGGGCTATTTCGGGGGACGCGAGCGGAGAGAGAACGGCGAGAGCCGTAGGACAGAGGAGAAATGCAAAGGGAAGCGAATGGAATTTATAAAACGATTTTTCTTCCTTCCTAAGCGCACTCGCGCACACTCGATCGCCCTCCCTGCAGCCTTTCACGGCGCTCCCGAAATCGACACGAGAGACGACGCGAGATATTCTCGCGGGAACTGCTCCGAAATGTATTCGCACATTTCGTCGAATTCTGACGAAAGCAAAGGTGCAATGTCACCGAGAGGGAGAACATCTTTAAGAAGTTGTTCTTTTTACTGCCTTTAATGTATTTCATATTTACGATATATAGTCGGAAGAGCACACGTCTGAACT
>NW_012096509.1:0-468 GCF_000956235.1 Wasmannia auropunctata | reverse complement strand
GTAGTAGATAATGCAGAAAACGGTTTATCGATTAAGAAGCAATCTACTTGTTCGACAGCGGGTGGTTCAAGCAGCCGTCGAGATCGATACAATCGTGTAACGGGCTAACTGCTTTATCTACACTAGAATATTTACCTGGTTTCTATAGATAAACACTTCGACACGATAATTATGTATAACCTAGCTACGTATATGTATGCATACATTATACATGCTGATTATCTCTGGCGACCACATCTATATTTTCCGCTCGCTCGATCGCTTCATCATATAGTTTTATATCGCGTAAGTAAATATCTCTTAAACGACATAACGCCAATTAGTTTAATAATATACATTAAGATTCCTGACGAATTCCGATAAACGCGCGCGCCCGCGCGCGCGCGTGACATCCTTTCGAGTCCCGCCGAGTGCCAGCACCGCTAGCCTTGAGCTTGACCCTGGGCGTATCCCCCTCGCGCACCTCCT
>NW_012096508.1:0-391 GCF_000956235.1 Wasmannia auropunctata | reverse complement strand
CCTTGCCAGCCCGCTCAGAGATGTGTATAAGAGACAGGGATAAATATACTTATGCTTGAGCTCTTATTTAACTGTTTTCGTTCTTTTTCTGTACATAAAATTCATTCTTAAAATTATATGAATATTTTATTAATATTATACGTAGATGTGGCAAGTACTACGTCTATAATATGAATATTTTATTAATCTACTGTACTTTATATTTATTTAGAAAGTAACTTGTTAATGTGTGCCCGGCGTAAAACGATGTGCGCGGATTCAAGATAAAACACAACGTCATTTTCTTCTCTATAATCTGCTTCATGTTAATAATTTGAATTTACAAATGAAACGACACGGGCTTTAAATTAAAATGCATAACATGTATATACACATATATATGTAGATATTG
>NW_012096507.1:0-340 GCF_000956235.1 Wasmannia auropunctata | reverse complement strand
CTCAGAGATGTGTATAAGAGACAGCTTTATCGCATTGCGCATGAAAAGTAATATAAAAAAAAAGCATAAAGTTATATCGACGACGGCTTGCGAATTAATGCAACATTCGAACGGCAAAGAATTTTAATAAAATATATCATGACTATTTATTATTTAAATTACTCGATTTAATCAATTATTAGTACCTACATATCTTTCCGCACTGGCCATAAAAAAACAGTAAATAAGATGATATTTAAGTAGGCAAGGAATTTACACGATACGCAAAGAAAAATATACGACTGTCCAAAAGCAACGATTCCCCAAATTATTAAAAATATAATTATTAAAAATATATATT
>NW_012096506.1:0-642 GCF_000956235.1 Wasmannia auropunctata | reverse complement strand
TTCAAAAAGTTTTGTAAAGAATTATAAAGCGATTTAAAAAAAAAATTTTATTATATATAAATCATTGTTATATTGCAGAAGGTATAATGATGTCTTACCTCTCTGATGATCTTGCAACTTCTAATACTTCCAATATGCGAAAACAGAGCACACAATAGTTCTTCCGACACAGCATGATCCAAGTTGCCCACATACCTGAATCAATATTAATCATAAAAATAAGTGATTAATTACTATAAATATTATACATTTAAAAAAAATAAGAATTTTACGTCGCTGGATAAGAATGTGATAATATTTCTTTCTCTATTTATTTTTAATTATATTTAAGAAAATATAATTCTTTCAATCAGTTAAGAAAGTGAAAAGAATTGAATGAATTTGAATAAAAATTTTTACATTTTTCTAAAACACTCTTTATAATATATAATTTATAATAATAATTTATATAATATAATATGTAATTTAAAAAACTTAATTATCATTCTAAGTATTAATTCTCCTATCTTCAAATCATAGAAACTAGCAGATCCAATTATTTTTTATGTACAATCTACAACATTAACATAAGATATGATGGAAAACCAAGTATTAGTCGGGATTAATTTGAAATTCGAATTTGATCGCCAAATCTTGATGGTA
>NW_012096505.1:0-357 GCF_000956235.1 Wasmannia auropunctata | reverse complement strand
CCATGTAGGAAGTTAATTAGAATTTTTTACGTACACAAAGAAAGCTGACCCAACGAGGTTCTTAAGCTTAAAATAACTTGACTGTAAAGTGGTTAATTAACTTCCTCTCTTTTAGCACTAAAGGACTTTATATACAGGATGAAATGGAGATATACTGTTACAATTTACGATATGATATGAAATATACAGTATGATATGATGTAAGATATACGGTATAATATACACTCGCGTGTACGCGTTTTTCATGTAATCAAACATTCCGTTTTTATTATCTTAGATGTGTTTTTGTAATTTATAAGATAATTTTTACATTTACATAAAAGTTCACTATATGCCTATTTATATATATATATATAT
>NW_012096504.1:0-346 GCF_000956235.1 Wasmannia auropunctata | reverse complement strand
ATGAAGTAATGCGATATTGCATTTTTCTCGATGTAGATTTATTCTAGAACGTGATTGAAAATAGAAATCTGGAATATAAATATCCAAGTGACGGGAGAAAGCAGATATAATATTCGTACAATTCATGCAATTTTGTATAAAAGGATTAAACGGATTTTAAAAGATATTTGCACGTGTCGACGAGAAGTTAGTAATTATTATTTTATGATAAATGATACAATATTTTTTTTGTACATTGCATAACATTCTATTACAAAATTGATTAGAAAAATTTTATTACGCTGTTTTAACTAACTAAATTAAATTATCGCAATTTTTTACGAATTTTACTGTGAAATTTTAATTT
>NW_012096503.1:13387-13800 GCF_000956235.1 Wasmannia auropunctata | reverse complement strand
ATTTGGAATATTTATCCACGCGATCAGTGAGAAATATCCAGGTAAAGCGATATTAAGTATTTTCAAGACATATAAAAGGAATTCATTATAATTTTATCCGTTCGACATTAGAAGTGGTCGACATCGAATAGTTTTGGGAACGTTATTCAATGAGACGAGCCTAAACATTGAACAAAGCGCCGGATTGGTTCGGCGAACCGGCCAATCCAAGAAGCAAGAAGAGAGCGTTAAAGCACAGTATAACCAGTAGGTCCACTCAGCGAAAAACTGAGTCTTCGCGCAGGTATCGCCGCGCAACTTTTGTTTTGGGTTGGATCCAATGAAATGCAAGACGATAGGAACGTACATACATATGTGCAGACAATTTATAAGCAATTACATCAGAAATTTTCTTTAGTGATCACTCCTACGAA
>NW_012096503.1:0-904 GCF_000956235.1 Wasmannia auropunctata | reverse complement strand
TATTTTTGCTTTATAACCCGCGAATTTAAATCGGCCTTAAATCAACGCAGAGGCATAGTTTGCCATTTCTTTTACGAACGGGAACTATACGCGAGCAATACGGTGATGTACTTTCTTTAATGATTCCGCGCGCAAGTAAGTCGTCGATGATCCCTCTCAATTGCGATCGCTCAGCCCACGCGAATCGTCTCGGCGCGAACGCGAAAATTGAACTATCTTTTAAGGGAACGGAAACAAAGTAATTATCATTAACTTTTTCGTCAGGAGCACCCTCAACCTGACTAATAATATCAAAGACCTTCTGATCTGTTTTGCTACCGTAATCCGTTTTAATATCTATATCGATAGGCAAAGCCTCGCTTTCTTCGAGAACATCTGCGGATGATACTTCACTAATTAATTTCAATCGCTCATGTAATTGTGAGTTTGCCGGTTTGTACAATAAAGTTAAATTATTATTAGAGAGAAAGTCTCTGCCCAAGACAATATGGGTTTTCCAAGCGTCGTTACGGATTACTTGAAAGGTAATTCTGTTAAAGAAATCCGGTAAAACAGTTAAACCAATTTCAGACTCTTTCTTTCCAATAACCTTAATCTCGGTATTATTCAAAGAACGAAAAGAAGTTAAATTTGATTTGTCGAGCTCAACATTTTGGCCGAAAAATATTTTAAGGATCGAATCTTGAATAAAGGACGCGGGACTACCCGTGTCTAACAGCGCCGATTAACTACATTTCGCATTTAAGAGATTTACTTCAACTGTTGTGTCACTTATCTGAAGTTGTCTGGGAGTGTCTAGACAACCCACAGTCTCGGCTTCCTCTTGAGAAGCTGATGACTCCACTTCCGTGGCCGCTACCGGGGATGGAATAGATGAAGGACCGGTAGACCCTGATGTTAACTG
>NW_012096502.1:0-319 GCF_000956235.1 Wasmannia auropunctata | reverse complement strand
TTGCCAGCCCGCTCAGAGATGTGTATAAGAGACAGATATTACACTGCTGATAAGGTAGAAATTTGATAACAAAACTCACAAATGCATTTTATTTTATATCGTAATTAAACATTGTTTTAACATTGTAATTTAACATTGTTTTATTATACGTAGCAGTTTTTGTAAAATACATTTATGATTTTCTTCTGTTATGTTAAGACAGAAAAGGCAAAATTAGAACACATATACTGTAATTTTTTAATATAATATACTTAAATGAATACATAGAATTAAATAGATTTTTTTTATATTTAGATATATAAAAATTGGCGAATTACGG
>NW_012096501.1:0-2899 GCF_000956235.1 Wasmannia auropunctata | reverse complement strand
TCCAATTTATTATTCACTTATTAAATATATGGTTGATATATGATTATTAAATTGATAAGTAATTTAATAATCATAAAATTGAGTTACCATAGTTTTATTTTCAATGTAAAATTTTAAAGAGATTTTTATGTACGCATATAATGTACAAATAAACTACACACATAAATATTAATGTATTGTTAATTATATCTATAAATATCACTTAAATCCTAGAAACGATAATTTAGATATATGATAAAGTAACATACATGCTTGTAATATGAAATACTACTTACTCTCTATTTTTTAAATGATAATTTAATGATAATATATTAATAATCTAGATCAAACAGAGATGGTGGAAATGAGTCATTAGACCAATTTTTTGATGTATTAAGTATCTCAACATATTTCGAAATATAATTCTCACAAGATTCAGCCGTCTCAACAAAAGAGGTAATTATTCACTTCTCTTACATTATTAATTATCACGGGAATAGCAAAATAGTAAAGTACTTTATTCAGTTTAACTCAATTTGCCTATTCTAATAACAATTAATGTTATACTCATTATCTTATATATGTATATCTTATATGTTAACATTTGTTTTATTATTTTTATTATGTTTATTAAATTATACGATTTAGTTTCCATAGTATATTTTATCTTTAATATTAAATATTAAAGAGATCATTTTTACACATAATATATAAACCATAAATAAGTTACAAAAATGAACATTAATTTATTGATAATATAACTATAAAAATCATTGTATCCTAAAAATGATGAGTTTTAATGTAATAATCCAGTTACATGAATGTGTAATTTAAAATACTAACTGTTCTGTTTTTTAATGATATATAAATACAGAATCTACACTGAATCTATATCGAATTTACTCCAAGTGACGACGAAAGTGAACTGAAGTAACATTAAACACTTCAACATAGTTTTGGATTTTCGAGTTCAAAGAAAGACGAGGATCCACCTACAGGATCCAACCATTTAAACGAAGACTAAATTAATTAAGTATTAGGCTAATGAATTAGGAAAATTCTATCATTGTTATCATTACATATTATGATTGTAATTGGAGACATGTTAAAACTATAGATCCCTATGTGAGAAAAATTATGTATGTACGAGTATACTTTAAATTTGGGCGTCCATGATGGGGGTAAGGGGAGGGGGGGCAAGGAGAGGCATTTGTCCCCGCCGCCTGAAATCAAACAAGTATAAGAAAATTTAGAATTTGCTCTCTTATTTTTACAAATAATAAATATGTTTGAACATTTGCTCCTCGATCGTAGTAGTTCGTATTAAAAATTTGGATCATGCCCCCCTCTAGAAAAAATCCTGCGGACGCTCTTGAATACAGTAGAGTCTCTCTAATTTTGGTCTATGGAGCGATAAGAACGAAATTCCAAAATTATAAAATACCCTCACTATACACGAATCTATCAATTACACAATCTTTATACATAACTTTATTTCATTGCGTTGACTTCTATGACATGGAAGGGGCATTAGTGTTTGTGGAAATATGTGTGGAAAAATTAAAGATTCAAAGAAGCAAAGATTAAAGAATCCAAAGTTAGAGAGACTATTTCATTGCGTTGACTTCTATGACTGGTAACTATAAGTATGTATACATTAAATACATGTGAAAGTGGTCAAATAAAAATATATTTACATATCAGAATTTTTCATCAGAATGAAAGAGATTTATGTCGGTATTAATTAGTCCAGTTTAAAGTATACATACATAATTTTTCTCATAGGGATCTATAGTTTCGTTTCCAATTACAATTTAACATATAAAATACATAATTTTTTTCATAGGGATCTATAGTTTTAACATGTCTCCAATTACAATATAACTTATAGTTTGTACGTCATCTAACACATCTTTTACACATTACATCCCAGTAAACACCAAGTTACATGTAACGTATTTGTTAGTTGTAATTTCCCACTCAACAATATATAACAATAATATTACGTCACATGTATTATATTATAGTTATATTGTTGAGTGGGAAATTACAACTAACAAATACGTTACAGTATGTAACTTGCGGTGTTTGCTGGGATACAATTATTAATTAATACCTTTATATATAGATTAAACATTTATACCTCTACAATACATCAATATTACATATCAAAATGAAAATTAAGAACCGCTAAATTATACTATACATTACGATGAAGTGTATTGCAAAAATGAAAACTTTGATAAAACTGCTAGCATATTATTTTAAACGAGGTTAAACACAAACATTTAATGTAATATTGTATCGACATTATTGTAGACATGACGTAAATATTAGACATTAAATAATGATATCATTGCGTATGTATAATATATATTGAGGATTTTTTAAGAGTGTAATTTCATGAAAATTTAAAAACATATTTTATACCATTGATGAGCTGTGGCTTTGTAATAATATCATTTTGTCACGAATGCGCAAAGATTTAGAAGGCTAAGAACCGCTAACAGTAAAATATGTACAAGTTGCGGATATCCTCAATAAAAAAAGATTGTTTGGATTTAGAGATTATTTTCTAATAGATACAAAAATATGAACAAATATCCTTATGTGATCTGCATCACGCAAAGCAACATAAAAATGGCGAATATCGTCGAAGAATTAGTACCCACACAGAACAAAAACCTCTATTAGACATCCATTAGACGTTCTTCATAGATATTCGAAACCTCCATTAGACATCCATGTAACTTCCTACAGATATCTACTAAACATTCATAGTTCCGCATTTTGTACTTCCATTCGACCTCTATTAGACGTCCATATTTATAAATATTTTGTAAACGTTGTGTAAATCAATCCTAGATCTCATAAAGTTTTCGCTGGATGATTTTATAGATTTCTAGCAACATAACAAAAA
>NW_012096500.1:0-322 GCF_000956235.1 Wasmannia auropunctata | reverse complement strand
TGCGAAACAAATATATATATAGTCAAATATGATTTGTTTTAATTTTGCAGACAATTTTGTTTAAGAAACAAAATTCTTTAAAGATTAATGCAAGTTTATTTCCTTATCTGATAAGCGTAGACTTGATTGGAAATTCCGGGACACCTTGTGAAATGCAATGGAAGCAGAAGAAATTGAGAGAACTAGGTGATGAGGAATAGAGCTAGAGCTATGAATATTTATACAACGGCGGATAGTTATATCGCGGTGGAAGCTTAGGAAAAAGGGACACCGCTATGTACATACGCAGGAACTGTACTATAGCGCGGCCGGTTAAGGCAGG
>NW_012096499.1:0-534 GCF_000956235.1 Wasmannia auropunctata | reverse complement strand
CAGGATCCCAGCGAGAGCCAATGAGCTGGCATCGGTGTGAAACTGGGTTTCAGCTTTCGGGTTATACAGACTGAGGACCGGAAAGGTTATTGAAGCCTGTTTCAGACTATTGAACGCTTCAAGGCATTTCGCATCAAAATTGAATACCGTGTTCTTTCTGAGCAGGGCGTATAGAGGTTTTGCTTTTTCAGCAAAGTTCGGTACGAATTTTCGAAAATAGCTAACCAAGCCTAAGAATCTTTGTAGCTGACGTACATCTTTAGGTACAGGAAATTTTTGAACGGCTTCCACTTGTCGTCTGCTAAGAGTAATGCCCTTATCAGAAACAATGTATCCAAGGTATTCAATTTTATTCTTAAGGAACTGGCATTTACTATAATTTACTTCGAATGAATATCGCTTGAGCAATAGCAGTATTTGAGAGAGAATCTGTAAATTTTCCGTAACCGAATCAGTCGGAATGAGGATATCGTCAATGTATACCAAAATTTTGTTCTGTCGGATTAAAGGCTGAAGAATCTGTAACAGTCGTTT
>NW_012096498.1:0-477 GCF_000956235.1 Wasmannia auropunctata | reverse complement strand
ATGCCTTGCCACCACGTCGCGGCTAGATCCGTGAGCAGAATGGGCAGTCCTTTTAGCGCGTTTTCTTCCGATATATTCGTGCAATCTTTGTACGTGACGATCGCGTCGATGAATACTTCTATGTCGGACGTCTTCTTACCGTCGAAACGAGAGGTACATCGCGAAAAATTACCCGCCGATAGCGCGATGTTTGCGACGGGGACGTTCGTGGCAGATATTCGTATGCAGAAGCGTGGTGAACTGTTCGTTCGTCAGCATAACAGCGTTTCCGCCCGTGTTACCTGTATTCCCGCCTTCCGCCATCTTATTTTCTTGCGTTCGCTTTTCCGTTTTCCCCTCGTCCGACCTTTCACCAGTCGTGGTATGGATGTCTGTTTTCTTGTCTGCGACCGTGTTGTCGGTCGTGACGGTCCTTCCGTAGATGACGTCTTGGTTCGAGGTGGCGGTCCTTGTCGTGAACTAACCTACTACGTTGGG
>NW_012096497.1:0-354 GCF_000956235.1 Wasmannia auropunctata | reverse complement strand
CGTGTGCTCTTCCGATCTATCTGCAATGTAGTTTCGCCTATGCTCAGCTGTTTCTTTCCGAGGTCGCATTTAGCGTTTTGCTTCTGCAAGAAATCAATGCCCAAAATTCCTTCATAATTGATAGGAAAATCGTCTCGTACTATGAAGACAGTGTGGCGAATCGTTCGGTCTCCAATCGGTATAGTCGCTCTTACCAATAGTTTGAATTTTGTGACCGGTTACTCCCGTTAGAGTCATACGATCCTCTCGTAACGGGGTGTCATCCTTGACATATTTCAATTTCATCAATGTAAGGGTTGCTCCTGTATCCACAAGAAGACTTACTTTCCCTTTCTTTGCTTCTTGCATCGGCAG
>NW_012096496.1:0-445 GCF_000956235.1 Wasmannia auropunctata | reverse complement strand
AAAGTACTTCTCTATACAATTTCCATCTCTCTTCTTCGCTGCGCGGTAAAGGGGCATTAAGAATACGGCACATCTCCGCATCGAGTCGCGTGAGAGCGGTTCCCGGTGTTCGCACACTCATATTCTCCTCGCTTTCGTCGGTGTTGTTCGAATTTGCGACGTTTTCTTTTGTATTCGCGTTAATTGTTGTTGGTTGTTGCTGCCGCATTCTTTCGAGATTTTCCGTGGAAATTCCGTGAAAAGCCATCTTTTTGGCCCTTTCCATAATCTCGGCTGTTTATTTTTCGATAATTCGCGATAATAAAAGCGATAATAAGGGGCCTATAACGTAAAATAAAAAGCCGCCTCGTTGTACTAAAAGTTTTCTTTTTTCTTCCAATCACCACGTTTCCCCGACGCCGCGATACGCCGTAGCGTCGTTTTGTACTTGCTTAAGCGATTCTTT
>NW_012096495.1:0-451 GCF_000956235.1 Wasmannia auropunctata | reverse complement strand
TCGAGAGCAACGCATGCCGAAAATGGTACACGAAAATGACACCTTACTGCTGTTAAATAAGGTGTTGCCACGAAAGAAATATTAAGTGCTCAATTTGACAATAAATCTCGTGACATACTTAAGTTTTGTTCAACAAATTTATTATTAAACACTTTACCTTTACATAAATCGCTTTCAATTTGTTATTATACTTATATATTATTTAACGAGCTTAGATAATCCCAAACAAATTATTTTAAAAGAAAAATTAACTTTTCTCTACACAGTTATATATTAGTTAATTTAATTTTAAGTTTATTGTGTCTCAATTAATAATACAAATGGCAAAAACGACTTTTATTGCTGCGATTTTTATTGAAATAAAGAACATCTGTCGCTATTAGTAAATCTAGAAAAAATCACCCCCATTGGTTAAATAAAAAAAAAAGCATAGCTCATAAAAATAGATTAA
>NW_012096494.1:0-387 GCF_000956235.1 Wasmannia auropunctata | reverse complement strand
ACATATTTTTCAATAAAGAGACGATAACCAAGAGTATTCAAACGTTCGGTAAAAAAAAACTCACTGTATCGAACGTAAAATTTTTGAAATCATTGGGATTCATTGTACGAAATATCTAAAATGGTTGATATCCTGAACATTGGAGGTGAGCCGATCTTTGACGATAGCATCGTCAAGATTGAGACTCACACTGTGGCGATTGCATCGCCGCTACCTCGAAGTTAGCCCGCGCTTTAAAATATTCGTTACTTATGAAATCTGCGAAACATCTGCGAAACATCTGCGAAACACACGATTAGATGATGACACGGTAGGATCAGCTGTTCGCCACACAAAAAGAGGTCACGATAACTTAAAAACAATGTTGACGCAAACACGTGGAAAACA
>NW_012096493.1:0-300 GCF_000956235.1 Wasmannia auropunctata | reverse complement strand
TCCTATAGACTAGTCCATTTACTAGCTCAAATCTCTCATGTGGTTCGGACTCGAGATGGTCGGCGATTGCTTGAATGTGAGTGTCCGTCATTTGACGACATTGCAACTCCGTTTCTAGAGGGATAACGTCAATAGATGCAACAATGCAACTTAGCGCGTCAACGTGCATCATTTTTTCACCTTTACGATGAATCAATTTAAACGTGTAATTCTGTAAGCGCAAAATCCAACGTGCAATACGCGGATTTAAATTAGCTTTGTTGACCGCATAGACTACGGCGTGACAATCGGTTATGATAG
>NW_012096492.1:0-359 GCF_000956235.1 Wasmannia auropunctata | reverse complement strand
TCACGGCTTTTGCAACGCCTGCAGCGCCGCCGATTAAAGAGCCTAGCGCACCGAGCATCGGTAGAATGAGTAGGAAACCTCCACGTTTTGCTATTGGAAGTATTCTCCTCGTTGTCTTCCTTCTTTTTGTTCTCTTTTTTCTTGTTACTTCCATACTTAGTTTCGTTTTTGCTTTCATAGCTGCCCATACGGCGGACGCGGCTACTCTTTCGCCAAGTTTTGCGTTGCGTGCTGTGACGCGTGCGCGTGCTTTGTTCGCGAGCACGTTATCGGCGATGTGACGATCGACGAGCTCGTTGCTCCGCGAATAGGCGACGTCGTGTTCACGACACGCCGCATCCAATGGATTGATGCCTTGA
>NW_012096491.1:0-723 GCF_000956235.1 Wasmannia auropunctata | reverse complement strand
ACGTTACAGCACGCCGTAAAAAAATCAATTAAAAATATTAAACGCTACGTTAGGACATTTAACCGATGTAGAGCAAGCCGTAGATTACAACGAAAATTTAATATTAAACGTAACCCGCCGAATGGAGTGGCAATTAGCCAAATTTACGCAACGCAAAGACATGGACGAACAGTTATTCGTTCTGACGACGATAATCGCGGACTTGACCAAAGACGTAGAAAATATTGTTACGCCCGTGCCTACGCCCGCGTCGTTCGATGTACCAGCGAACCGGTCCAGCTGTCAGATGTTTCCCTAACGACGCGTTGTCATCTGTCAAACGGATGACGTATCAGATTTGGAGACGAGCCGTCGTGCCGTGCGGACGTGCTGTGGTCTGTTCTATCTATTCGCTGCGTTATTTGTTCACAGTCATTACAATAAAGCGTGTCCTTGTTTCTAATTTGGTGTTCCTTTATTCCTCCCGCGGCCTTCCGGTGCGCGTGCGCGAACGCGAGTGCGGAAGCGCGTACGTTACGCGAGCGAGTGCGTGAACGCGATATTCACCGCCCCGGGCGTAACATTTTGGGGGCTCGTCCGGGATCGAACGGACGAGCGGATCGTAAAGAACGATCAGTGAACAGTGTTGTGAAGTGATTGCGACGACGAGAAAGAGGGCATGTGAGCGAACGGCGGAAGGCGAAGAGACACCGACTCTGGCGGAGGTCCTCCGCTCTACGCTGA
>NW_012096490.1:0-851 GCF_000956235.1 Wasmannia auropunctata | reverse complement strand
CGGTGAAGTTAACAAATACAAAATCCCGCAAATATCGCGCGATTATATTACCATTTAATTGACCCACCGAGTATATTTCCAAACAATATTTTCACGCTCACGCGACGCGCGACTCATATGAAAATATTTACCACGATTGTAAACAATGTAAACGAATGTATTTTCGATTCGACCATATCGACGGAAGTCCGGGCGATTATTTATTTCTCCGTTGCCAGTTCCCCGCGAATCGGCTGCCGAGCAGCTGGAAAAGCGTATTATTATCCAGCGCGAGACACAAATAAATTGCTGAATTTGATTCGGGTGCGTATCACAACATTTTAATGTTTCAACAAATGACCGTGAATTACACTTCAGCTGACGTACGTATCAAGTTTTTATCTTTGTTTACGAACGGGATAATGCGCAACGCCGATCGCACGAGCACGTATGGGAAGAGCAGCACGGGGACTCTCGACGAGGGGTTTTGTAGTTTACGTATCGGGATTTTCCCAGGTGAACGCTGTTATCGAAAAATTTCGCCACGTCACGGCAGCGCGCGAAATGTTTGTCATTGTAACACGACGGCGATACTCCCGAGGATTTCCGAACGATCGGGCAACCGGATACGTGGGCACAAATTAAATTAGACAAGCGAATTTTACGAATCGGTCTCTCATGACGATTGCGGGTCTTTCTCTCTTTTTTTTTTTTTGACAATTTTGCGACAGATACCGTCAAGTCGCAATTCAGTGCTGAACTTAATAACGATATATGTAAGTTTTATCGCGTTTATTAACATGTACAACACATATGACACATATATCAAATAAATTGCTAAATTACACTTTCGTATGCCGTCTTCTGCTTGA
>NW_012096489.1:0-592 GCF_000956235.1 Wasmannia auropunctata | reverse complement strand
TTGCCAGCCCGCTCAGAGATGTGTATAAGAGACAGACCTAAGGAGGATCAATCTAAGGAGGAGGAGTCATTAGATATACTTGGTAATGGTCAGCTGAAGAAGAAAGTTCGAAAGAAAGGCCAGAAAGATGTAAAGCCGCAAAGAGGTGATATATGTACACTAGAAATGATTGGTATGCTTGACGATGGGACAGTAGTGGAATATAATGATAACATGTCGATACAAGTAGGGGACTTGGAAGTAGTACAGGTATTATAACTGCTATCACAATTTTGATTAATTATATCATAACTGTCAGTATCTTATACGATACCATCGAACTCTACAGGGATTGGACCTAACGATTGTATTGATGGAATTGGGCGAAGTTGCCGAAATTCGAGTTGATCCTAGATTTGCTTATGGCACACGTGGCGATGGATCTGTACCACCTAATGCTACTGTTACATACATGGTTGAATTGAAGGCGATAACAGATGAGCCTGAGATAGAAACTCTGAGCATTCGGGAAAGAAGAGAAATAGGGTAATAATTTTATTTATAAGTCACATATAATTGAACGTTACTTGTTTCCTATAACTAAACACTGTTC
>NW_012096488.1:0-584 GCF_000956235.1 Wasmannia auropunctata | reverse complement strand
TATATATATATGTGTGTATATATATGTATAAGAGACGTATTTAACGTCATGATTAAATCTTCTCGTCTTTGTTACGTTAAAATTTGCTTTATATGTTTATATATATATATATATAAACAACACGGAACCCTAAAAAAATTCTCAAATAAGATCAGGTGATCTTATTTTGAACTTACAGTTATAACGTCTAAATTATAGTATATG
This sequence comes from Wasmannia auropunctata, assembly GCF_000956235.1. Taxonomy (NCBI): domain Eukaryota; kingdom Metazoa; phylum Arthropoda; class Insecta; order Hymenoptera; family Formicidae; genus Wasmannia; species Wasmannia auropunctata. The sequence continues at coordinate 380 of NW_012096488.1, read as the reverse complement.
CGAATGAACGTTCGAGAACATGAATAATTCATGTGACATGAATAATAAATTTAAGATTATTAAGAGATTAGAACACACTTGTGAATCACACTGCGTAGCGCGCTGATTTTTTTTTTCATCGTGTTCGCATTTTCACGGTGAATAAGAATACCGAGCGCGTTCCTTTTGACGAGCATCTGTTTTGATGCGTCACAAGACGAGCGACACACATTTAGCGCGTAAAAAATGATCGATCGCGCGGATTCTCTTCATTTACCTAAAGAGCCTCTCTCCTTCGCCGCGATAAAGCTGTCATCCCTTCGAGCGGGTCGGAGGCTGGCAACCGGTAAAATGTTATTCTTCCGCGTCGTCCGAGAGACGAGAGAGAGAGAGAGAGAGAG
>NW_012096487.1:0-627 GCF_000956235.1 Wasmannia auropunctata | reverse complement strand
TGTCGAATGCTTGTTTTAGACAATTTAGACGAGAGCAGGAATAAGGCTTATCGTAATCCAAGGAATTTTCAACCAATTGTCTTACAGTAAAGATGTTGTCCAAGTTTCACGAATGGTTTCGTCGGAAGCCTTGTTGTTCTTCGCTAACTCCAGAGCGGACGCAACCATAAGCGAACTAGGCGATCGCCAAGGGCGGCAACAACGAAGGACGGCATTTGTGACTGCTCCGTTTTGAACGCGTTGCCACATATAATTTGAAGTTTTTTTTCTGCACGTAAAGACGCTTTCTGCTAGCACTTTGTTTTTTTCTCGCGTAAAATGTTTAAAATATTTAAAATAATAATCGTGTAATTGTTCTGAAGGGGCGTACATTTTTTATTTGCCTAGAGCGTCAACCTTCCTTGCACCGGCCCTGGCTAACTCCTACTGTTTCTGTGATATTTATTGACATTATTTTGGTCAATATTTTTAGTATCATGTTCAGGAGTGTTCCGCCTCAGTATAATTCTTGGAGTCTTTTTTAAACTGCGATTTTACATGTATAAAATAAATGCTGTCAACACAAAGATATTATATGTACCATTGCTGTAACAATGAGATAATAACTGTATATTATCGTACCTAATT
>NW_012096486.1:0-407 GCF_000956235.1 Wasmannia auropunctata | reverse complement strand
TTCACGTTTCATCTTAATATTGCATACAGTGTCTTATACATAGTACGCTTAAACGACTTGACTGTTGCTGGTCATTTTCGATTAACATTCCACGATGTACACGATTTGTTACGGTGCTATGTGAACCGTTTGTTTTGCAGTATTATTGAAAATAAAGTATTTTCATAAAGATACAAAAGGTTTCTATTTTAGCAGACTATATTATACGCCCTCTTTGTGTTTTACAGTTGCCAAAATAAATACGATACGTCAACAATCTACGCTAAATCTCTAAATTATATAAATACACAGTTTTTTAAATATTTATATTTTATATTTAATATAAACCGAAAAAAATCAATGAATACCACGAAAAAATAAAAATTGTTTAGCTATCCCTAGTAAAACATTAAAGGACCAATTCCAAT
>NW_012096485.1:0-387 GCF_000956235.1 Wasmannia auropunctata | reverse complement strand
CCCGTGTTCAGCGTTTTATCGAACAAGCCGCTTCCGATTAACACCAACGCGAGATTTTGTTATTTGTTGCATTATACTATATAATTATTTACGCTCTGCAATACGCATTATTCACGGATGTTCACAATCCTTACTAATATTTAACAATATTTAACAATTAAACGTATCAATATTTATTTAACAGGTCAAATATTGCAATTGTTTGCAATTTAATGACTAAATAATATTTGAAGGAAGCGGAGAGACAAAAAGGGCACGTTCTCGAGAGATTTATGCAGATTTCAGAATTTTACATGGCGATAAAAAGGCAGTTAAACTTTCGGACTTGCGATTCAATTTAAACGCGTAATAATGCAGATGGGAAAATCAACGTCCGTAAATGGTAAA
>NW_012096484.1:0-373 GCF_000956235.1 Wasmannia auropunctata | reverse complement strand
GTTTAGGATTTATTATCATGATCGTAAGTACATTGAATTAATATTAATTCCTACGAGATATAAAGTAATGAGGAAATTTCAGTCTATCGGTGTCCCAGGCGGATCGATGATGTTAGTGAAGTCCGTGTTCTTCTACATTGTTATGAGCTTGGAAGCATTTATATATTGCTTTGTCGGAGAACATCTCAGTACGAAAGTCCGTATATAATATATTGTATCTTATATACGGTATCTCATATACGAGATGCTTTACGACAAAGGTTTATTATATTTTAGAGCGAAATGATCGGTGACGCGGCGTACGAATTGCTTTGGTACGAATTGAGCCCGAGTCAAAATCAAGATATCCAGATCATAATCGTAAGATCTCAAA
>NW_012096483.1:0-579 GCF_000956235.1 Wasmannia auropunctata | reverse complement strand
TCGATCTTGAGAAGAAAATTGTGGAAAGAGTCGCAGATGTCATAATAGAGGATGTAGCGAATACGATTGAACGGGTTCTTTTTCCAGTGACATCTGGAGAGCAAGAGGAGGTTTCTGAAGAATCACTTACTGAAGAGTGTCAAGTTAGAGATGATATCAAATCTGATGATGATTCTAACGACGAATTTTATTCGGACGAAGGAGAAGTAATTCAAATTTCACCTGAACCTCAGAAGAAAAGAAGACGACCACTAGGGTCACGGTTTTTTCAAAAACCAGTTCCTCCATCGGATCGAGTACTACGAGATAGAACAGATAAATCAGTTCGTATTGCTGCAATGAAGGTATCATTAGACCCAGTTTCTTATGAAGATGCAATCTCAAGAGAAGACTCTGATTGTTGGAAACAAGCAATGAATGACGAAATGGAGGCTCTACTTAAAAATAAGACGTGGGAACTTGAATCGCTACCAGACAGACAACCTGTAATTTCATGTCGATGGGTTTTTAAAACAAAGTTACAGCCCGATGGAACAATCAAACGTTATAAGGCAAGGTTAGTTGCTCGAGGTTTCAGTC
>NW_012096482.1:0-597 GCF_000956235.1 Wasmannia auropunctata | reverse complement strand
GTTCAGACGTGTGCTCTTCCGATCTTAACTTTGTAAAAAAAATAATGCTCTAACGTTAAAGTACCAAAGCTGAAATTTTTTGTGATGATAATTTATATAATAACATATAACAACATATAATATAACAATAATTTATATAATAACATTTAAAAAAAACATTTAATACTTTAAACATTTAATACTTAATAATTAATAATAAATACGATTTTTATAATAAAATGCATGTTTTATTTCTATAGCTTGTTTTAAAGAGTGCTATGCAATCATTAAAATCTATTCTTTATTAGTGCTGTAAATACGTACATCTATGCTTACATTTAAATACGAGAATTTATTATTATACAAAATATATCAACATTTTAAAATAATTATTTATAATTTTAAAATATGATAAAATTAATTAAATACGTTTTAGTCAATTTAATTTGTTGCAGCAGATAAAATACGGAAGTATAAGATATTAATTTCTAATCTTTGCATGCGTCTGGCAAGACTTTTGTCCTGTCAGCAAACAGCCAGACTGCCGTTTTTTTAAATGTTATTATATAAATTATTGTTATATTATATGTTGTTATATGTTATTATATAAATTATCAT
>NW_012096481.1:0-478 GCF_000956235.1 Wasmannia auropunctata | reverse complement strand
TTTGTAGTAAATTATATCTTATTTTTATTGTAGTTTTATTTTTTAATATATTTTGTATGTATCAATTTTTTCTTAATACGTATTTATTAATAATAAAAAGCTAATAGTAATAATAGGTAATAAAGTAATAATAAGTAATAATTAATAGCTATAAATATAAATAAAAAATGCGTATAAGTTAAGCTATAAATCCTAGCTGATATGGTTAAAAAAGAAATAATTGATATTAGATCTATCGAAAACTCAAAGAGATCTGACGAAGAATTAAAGAAAACTTAAAAAAAAAAGAAATTATGCCACGTCTCGTCCTGATGGATACATATGTAGTAGTGTTCCACTGCACTATTCTCAACAGGATCTTGAACATCCATTTCAAATTACAATCAATGTTTTTTATTATTTTACGATCAAACTAATTATTTAATAGCACACGAATGGGGACAAGCTTTACAAAAAAGGTATAATATGTATATTTAAT
>NW_012096480.1:0-327 GCF_000956235.1 Wasmannia auropunctata | reverse complement strand
TGCATGTGTGATACCTATAGTATAGAGAGTTCATACGTTCCATTTTATACATGATGATATATCGTTTTATTCTTGATGTTCACTACCATATAGTTAAGTAAGAATAAAATGATACATTATGCGTATCATCACCGACGAGGTACCTATTATTAAAAAGACGGCCGGTCAAAGACGAAAGGTAAATTTTCGTCAAGTCAAGTAGGCCCGGGGATAATTGAAGAATATATGACACTACCAATCATTTTGGCAGTACTGAGATAACAATCACTATTTTATTCGACAGTGAGAAGTTTACAGGTAATTTTTCGATTTTCACATTTGCTGTAC
>NW_012096479.1:0-416 GCF_000956235.1 Wasmannia auropunctata | reverse complement strand
ATATACTTGAAATAATATTTTGATTTCACTTCTTTTTGGTGGTATTATATTTTTAATTTATCAAATTAAATTTTTTTAAAAATCATGTATACGTTAGAGATAATACAACTTGAATTTTGTTTGTTTAATTTGATATAATAGTTTTTTTCGAGGTATATTAATTACAAAATGATTTTGCGTGATTGTTATATATTGAAGATAATGCCACTTAAGAGGATGCTGAAAGGTCGGCCAAATTTGTACGAAGTCGATAAAGCAGACTCTTCAGTGTCAGTGATATCTCTAAATGAACTTCTTACAATATCTTTTGGTCTCACTCAAATGCGTGGAATGTCCTTATCTAATTTATTGAAGTGCCATCTCTTGTAAAATCTGGCACTTACTGCCAGACGCAATTTTTGCTGTCTTTTCCTTAA
>NW_012096478.1:0-381 GCF_000956235.1 Wasmannia auropunctata | reverse complement strand
GATGTGTATAAGAGACAGGTATACACTGTATAGTATTTCTATTTATTACCTATAAATTTGCAACTCATGACATAATAAAATTTAAATGACAGTAACATTAATATTTTTAAATAAAACATTTGATTGTAATAATCAAACGTTTGGTTGTAATAGTCAAACATTTGGTTGTAATAATCAAAACATTTGGTTAAGCTGAAGCAATTTGTTACCAAACACTTTTATTTTCCGCAACAAAATTTATTCTAGTATCATTTTTTAGTTGCTGTTACAAAATTATCAGATTACGGTAACAAAATATAAATAACACAAATATTTGTGCTCACCAACTAAATAGTTTTGTTGGGTACATTTTAACCAAATTATTTTGTAATTTCAACAAAA
>NW_012096477.1:0-455 GCF_000956235.1 Wasmannia auropunctata | reverse complement strand
TAGCTTATCCTAACAATTAATATGGCGTGCAAAATCAACTTATCACATTTTAATTTTGAACTAACTGACAAGTGAAGTTTGCGAACCCGAAAATTCAGAAAAATCTGACTCTTGGTGTAAAAGTAGAGCAGTTCATCCGTAGCATGAAACTATTTTTCATTGGTGCTCAATTCCGTTTTAAAGGGATGAAACCATCCCTTCAAAAAAATCAGTTTTTTTCTTCCGACGTGAATATCGTCGAAACTATGAGAGGTAGAAAAAATGTTTTAGATCAAAATTAAATGGCATGAAGTGAACTTTATGATAGTAGTAACAAAAAAATTTTTTTTAAATTTTTTTTAATGTTTCCCCCACTACTTCACTTTTTTTTTTAATTTTTAAATTTTTTTGTGACCAAATTAAAGGTTATTTTAATACGAATTCAACCATGTGAGATCGGAAGAGCACACGTCTGA
>NW_012096476.1:0-410 GCF_000956235.1 Wasmannia auropunctata | reverse complement strand
AAAAATATATCTATGTGTCTATTGAAATATGCACACTTGTATCAAAGTATTCAATTATAATAAATAAAATGCTATTTCTTTATAAATCCGGATTACATTATATACGGATTGCTGCAGATTATCTAAAATAGGCCTTATATATTTAAAGAAAATAAAAGAGAAGAACACGCGTCTTTTCTAGAGAATTAAAAAATATATGTATATTTATTTCATTGAAATGTAAAATTAATTGGGATGTTGATTTAATTTCACGTGCGAATATGTGCAAATATAATATCTGCTAATGAGGACGTTTCAAAAAATGAGTATCAAGCATCATGAAGAAACGTACGATTCGCTAAACATACATTTCCTTCTCGCAATAGGCGTACGAGAAGTAATGTTCTCATCGACATCCCAAGTGTCGCAAG
>NW_012096475.1:0-630 GCF_000956235.1 Wasmannia auropunctata | reverse complement strand
AAAGGAAGCCACGGGGTAGCGCTCGCCGCCGGGGAACAGGTATAAAAGGGGCTCGAGCCGACATACGAGAGAGAGACCTGGCCAAGCAACCGAGCTGACCACAGCACATCCGACGTTCGCAATCCGACTCCGATACCACGCTTTACGACACCAGGAGGTAGGAAGCGTTCTACCTCCGTCGGCCGCTGCCGCCTGTCGAACAAGCCGTCCGCTCCTTCGAGCAAAAGCGGTGAGAAGCTTCTCACCGCGACCAGCCGCAGCTGGCCACGCTCATATCCCTCCGACGGAATGTCTGACCGGGGACAAGCCGCTGCTTGCTTCCGCCGACCGCCGTCGGCACAGGCGCTACGAATATAACCACCCACGCGCCCGCTCCTCGTGGAGCGATTCAAACGCGGTCCCCGAACGCCACACGCCGCGACGGAATCTACGAAGGATAATATATCCACATTACGCTGTAAATCCGGAGGTACTCCTACCCTCCTTATTGTAAATATATATCTTGTAATAAATTTCGCCTATTAAGTAAAATTAGAACGGCCAGCAAATTATTCGGTCTCCGGACCTGTCAACCCACACGTCCTCCGACTAGAGCTAACTACGCGTCCGTTGGAAGTTAACAGGTCGTTT
>NW_012096474.1:0-2113 GCF_000956235.1 Wasmannia auropunctata | reverse complement strand
CATTGAAAATAGAGAAAATTGAAGATTGAGTATTAGAAATATGGGTGCTAAAAGTAAAAAAAAATTATAGACCATACACGTTCAGAAAATATATAAAGATTACTGCGTTAGGTGGATGATGAAACATAATATACCGAGTAAAGAAATGTTGATAGACAAATGTTAATGGAGAAACAGCAGACGACAATGATCAAACTTCAAGACTTTGTCTTGTCCATATCAAAATAATCTGTATCGTTTCTTTTGTTCGAAAAGCACGTAGAAAAAAAGAGAAATCTTTTTTTAAATGCGTATTGTGACTTTTATTTTAGCATTACTAAAAGTCAAATTTACAGAAAAATCCACATTAAAATTGCAAAAATGTTACGAAATCTCTGCCTGTCGTAGTACGTACAGGAAGGTATTGTACCTTTGACCAATTTTTATATTTTGTTCCTATTCTTTCTTGACAAGTATTTTGCCTTTGACATTCATAATCCTATGCTGATCATTCAGACTAAAATACTAATCATATACTGATCACTTTAGATTTAGATGAATTTTTTTATATTTAAATTTTAATTTTTTCATACAGTATATTTTTTAGCTTTTAAAACAAATATCAGAAACAGGAGATGTAGTTTCATATCCTTACATATGAAAATGTAGTTGTTAATAAAAATTTTTAAAATTATTTATATAAAAAATAATATAGTAAAAAAATTTTAATATACAATTTTCGAAAATACAAAAAGAATATTAAATAAAGTAGTTTTTTAAATTTAAATATAACAAGCCTGATTTACTTATATAAATTTATAATGACTAGTCACTTATAATTGCTTACAAATTTTAACGTTTTATATTAAAAAATTAAGAACTTAAAATAATAGTCTTAAATACAAACTTTCAGAAAGTAGATTAAATGTAGTTATTATTTGTATTTAAATTAAATAAACATAGTGATTAATCAGTCGTACAATTACAAGTGCTTGAACATATTCTGTTTTTCTTTATTGGGGAAAAAAAAAAATAACTACAGAAGAAATAAAAATAAATTCTAAAATATAAATTGAAAAAATAAATTATTATGAAATAAGTCAATTGACAAATTACCAAAGAAATAGAATATTAAAAAAAAGAAAACAAAATAAAATAGTTATTCAACATTATATCAACAAAAATCAATATCAAAAGATTAAATAGAAAATATAATATTTTAATAATATTTTAATAATTACATTATGTCTGATCAGTCAAAGCTTGCAATATTTACTAATTAAAAAGTCAAAGGCAAAACGAAAGTTAAAATTGTATATTATAATATATCATAATTTTTAAATTAAATTTATTAATATCCCATTTTACTTACTTTCTAGAATGCATATTTGATGAATTTATTAAATCAGATTTAAAGGATATTAACCCTTCAGTGCTATACATTTTGTCACAAGAACACTGAATATTGTGAAAAAATATCGTATAATAATAAACATATAATAAATTATTTTTTTTTATCAAAACGCCAGATGAATTTTTTTGTTGAACAAGAAAATGTATGTATCTTTATTAGATAATAAAAAAGTTATAGCATATAAAATAAAAGAAAATATCGAGTATGCCACATCTGTAATAGCACCGAAGAGTAAATAGACTTTATGAGGTAAAGAAATGTTTAAAAGTTCCTTTTCTAACGACAAAGTTTTATACACCTTTCACAAAAACTGTTTAATTTTTGAAATTAATTTATAGTTTTAAATATTTTTAAAATTTCAGAATTATAAAATAAAAATTGTAATTTCACAAATGCTCGTTGAATTGCTTTCACAGAGTGATTAAAAGTATAACAGGTCAAAAGTATACCACCTTTTCTAACATTCTTTTTAAAAATGCGCATATATTGCATACGAATACAGTACTGTGTTTTTACGATGAGATTATGATTTTTGGACGGAAAAAATTATGTAAAGCAATTGTAAAACAAATTGAGTAAAACTGGTATTTATAACGATATTTCATTTATGACACAAAAGTATAATTTTTTGATAATTTTTTTACAAGTTTAATAAGTAGTAGTATGCAATATGTGAGCGTACAATATCTATATTACAACTTCAAAGAGAATTTATTTTCT
>NW_012096473.1:0-1096 GCF_000956235.1 Wasmannia auropunctata | reverse complement strand
TTTTTTTTACAGAAGGATGTCGTTAGATTTATTTCTTTCGATTAATAAAGTTACCAAGAATCTTACTTTGAACTTTTTTTTAAAACAACTGATACTCTTTTCTCTTTTATCGATAAATCAATTATTTAAGTACAAATTATTTACAAATTATCTTTCTTTTTGATGTGCTGATTTTTTTTTCTTCATATTTTATATATTATTCTAATAGTTACTCACGAAGACAAAAGGCTGCCGGAGGATATTTTTCACAGAGCCTACATGGCGGCCTGGTTGTTCAGATTGTTAAGATTCAGCAATTACTTGCCGGAAAACGTGAAAACCGCCGATTCAGCGGACAGTAGATTGTCAGACGAGGAACTGTTTATCGCGGGACTGCTGTTACACAATTTGCAGTTATTGCAATTCAATTCGCACGAGGTAAGAACGACGCGTGATACAACATAATTCGCTCGTACTTGATTATTGCTTGAAAAACGTGCGTCATTGTATCTGTTCCCGCAATTACTGACCGTTAATTCGTTTTCTAGATTTCCGAACTGGTAAGGCCGAAAGGGGAGAAGACACTTGCTAAGGCCAAGAGCGTGTTCATAGGCGGTGGCGTTTATCCTACGGTGGCGATGCTGAATCACTCGTGCAATCCTGGCGTAGTTCGGTAAATAATGCTCTATTCTCTCCCGTCGTTTTATATAACTTTTATATAACGGTTTATATAACGTTTTATATAACTGTGTATTATTATTAACTATACAGACTAAACTAAAAATTTTTAAATCCGAGATATTTCATCGGCACCACCATGATCGTACGCGCTGTTCGCACAATCGGCGCAGGTGAAGAGATCTCTGAGAACTACGGTCCTATCTTCACAACCACGTCCGAGACTGAGCGGAAAAGAAAATTGAGGGTGCAATATTGGTTCGATTGTAGTTGCGAGGCGTGTTCGGGGCACTGGCCACTTCTAGATGAATTGGACCCAACAGTGCTCAGGTATTTATCAACTTTCTCAGATGCAGTTTCAGGTTGTGTAATCGATATTGTTGATATTGTTTGGTTATTTTTTTGCGCATAATAAGCGAATCTATTAATTAATATTATT
>NW_012096472.1:0-1515 GCF_000956235.1 Wasmannia auropunctata | reverse complement strand
GATGACACACACATACACACACAAGACCGAAAACTAATTTTCTACCCATTTCAAATTCGCTACTGTTATCCGTTGTATAATGGACGGCGCGACGCGAAAAGCGGAAAATAATTGCACCACTGCCACGAAACATCCCGCTGAGGAACAAAGGGTTTAATTCTCGATTCCTGAGTTGAGCGCCTATGCTCGTCGCGTATCGGCCTTCCGGCTTTTTTCCACGTGTGGGACAGATAGCTCGTGATGCTTTTTTCTTACGTTCCAGTATACGAGTCCCAGTGTCCACGACGTGACTGGACGACGAAACGGCTCTCCTCGTTGTCTCTGCGAGAATCGCCGTCGAAGAAACGAGCACTCTCTCTCCCCCTTTGGGGCTGCGAGCTACTATCTACAGATCGTACGCTGCATCGGCGGTCCGATCGAAAAAAACGATACGAGGAAATCCCGATTGTACCGGGTGTATCGATTAAACAATAAACGGAAGTGTGCGAGCGTACAATGATGCATACATCCGTTTGATGACAAGGAATGCGTCATTAGAAAATATAACGATTTTTGAAGAAAAAAAAATACAATACGTTCGATAAACCGAGAATCAGCAATTCCGAATCATAACAAATATAAAACGCAAGCTTTTAATAAAGAGAAATATATAATCTCTAACTCGTTTCTGCTGTGTTTTGTTACCGCTCGCTTTTCTTACACAGTTTATTCATATCGGAATATTTTCTACGACAAAAGTTCTTTTCAGTTATTATATATTTTAATAAATAAATATAGCATCGAGATATCTTTGTGTGAGATCTTGTGTTTCATGCAATATAAAGTAGAAATCATGTACAGATTGTTTTCTGATTATACACACATACGTCACCTTTCGAGCCAAGAATGTGCGTACGATAAATTACGATTAATTAAGGGTTAGCGAAGCCTCGAATTAAACGATTGAAGCAGGTAGGATAAATATCACGCCTTTCAGACGACCACCCTGTACACATACTCCCCGCGGACTTCAGTACGAGTAGATACATCCACGTGACATCGCCGGGGGCGGTCTCGCTCTGCGAGATGCCGATGAATTATTTACTAGGAGTTGCGTGGACATGACGCGTTGGATATATATCTACATTTCTAGATCTTGTCATCGAGACCGCCTACCGACAACATCGTGTAAGAAGGATAAGAAGAAAGGGGAAGATAATGGTCCGGGGGGACGCATCGCATGTACCATCCGCGTTGACCGGAAAGTCTCTGGCAGCCGAGACAACAGCAAGTGGATCCCTAGCACAACTTGAGTTATGTAAGTATTTTATGCCTCCGTTGTGAATCGCGACACGGCAAATATTTGAGAATAAAGAGAAGCAAAAACTGGGAGGGAACGATTAATACAACTGTGTAAAATATTACTGTCGGCTAAACGAACTTGTGTGATAATCCGCGATTCTCTATTTAGTATCGATATAGAGGAAGCACAATTCCAAAGTTGATATATAGAAAATTTGTTACAATACAGCGGTA
>NW_012096471.1:0-999 GCF_000956235.1 Wasmannia auropunctata | reverse complement strand
GATATGACAAACTGGATCGCGGTGTAAATTAGAGGACACAGTATAATTTCACTGCGTCGTTGCATAACGATTTATGTTTCGCTTCGGTAATTCGAAGATCGATATATGTTCAACAATTAATACGGATATAAATATTACTACGCGTCAATTTATCTCGATTGACATTGATTCTCAGAAACGCGAGATTTAGTTTAAATAATGTTTGACCCTCTTTTAGTTATATAAAGTATATTTTTGATATTTTTTTATATTTATTAAGAGAGATGTAACGAATTTAGAAGTCTTAATTTTACCACATTGTTAGACTGAAATTAGATCCCATTTTTCTCTACTGACATAAAAATCCGCCTATAAATTTAACATCTATTTTTACGTTCCGTTTATTAAAATATTTTAATTAGTGTTTTGATTATAATTTCACTATATATAGTATATATGATGTCAGGACGACTTTTTTAAATATATTCTCCCGACATTTTCTATTCATACTTTGAAATAAAATTTCGCGTCATGTGTCTGCGCAATCCCACATGGGGGAATGGGCGTTATTCGCGCGCGGAATGACGTGTCCGTGACGGCTGAGCGGCCGCGTGCGTGACTCACGTTGAGAAAATACACGGAAACCGCGTACGGAAATAAAATCGCCGAAGAGCGAATTGTCGCGAGAGAGTGCCGCGCGCGCGCCGGTATACTCGCCATAATCCATAATTAGCTCCGGGACGAGCAGCGCGATTGTGACAGAGCGGTCGAGTGCGAGTATCTTCTCTCCCGTCGTCAGAAATAATCAACGTCACAATCCTGCAATTTTCCTTGTTAGATGAATCCGAGAATCTCGCGCGCGCCGCGTCGTCAAGTGCGCAGACAATTCTCGTCGTTCGCAAATTAATCGAATTCGCGACGGCACTTTCCGAAAAAGTGACTAAATCTTTCTCTTTTTTTCCCCGTCTGTTTTTTCCGAGAGTGACACCACGTGCGTGTGCGCGCGCGCGCGCGGAGATG
>NW_012096470.1:0-921 GCF_000956235.1 Wasmannia auropunctata | reverse complement strand
AGGCCAACGAGAACTACTTGAATTCCCATCACCATCATCACGATTACGATCACCCACACGATCACCCACACGATCATCAACATGATCACAAGCACTCGCACTCGACGCAGGCAAAAGCTTCGCGAAGGGATCACGGTGACATTATTTTAAGGGCCGTCGGGTCGACTCTGCTCATATCCGCCGCACCTTTCTTCATACTGTTCTTCGTGCCGTTGGACAACACCAAGCAGCGCGAGTCGCTGCTCAAGATCCTGCTGAGCTTCGCGTCCGGCGGCCTCCTGGGCGATGCGTTCCTCCATTTGATTCCACATGCGATGGTGCCCCACTCGCACGAATCTCCGCCGGAACACTCGCATGGATCTCCGTCGGAGGCGCACTCGCACAGCCATCACGACGAGGCGGGACACAAACATGACATATCCGTCGGTTTGTCCATATTGTTAGGGATAATAGTGTTTCTAATGGTCGAGAAGGCGGTACGCATTATTAAGGGCGGTCACAGTCACTCGCATGTCCATCATGATTCTCAAGAGAAAAAAGATATTTCGTCGGAAAAGAAAGAGGAGAAGAAAGGGGAGAAGAAGAGCAGTGGTAAAGCAGTTTCCAAGGCACACAAAGCACCTGAAAGCGACATCAAGATCGCCGGCTATCTGAACTTGGTGGCGGACTTTCTGCACAATTTTACGGACGGTCTGGCTATAGGAGCCAGTTACATGGCTGGAAATAGTATTGGTTATGTAACGACATTCACGATATTGTTACACGAGATTCCGCATGAAATCGGTGATTTTGCCATTCTCATACAAAGTGGATACAGCAAAAGAAAGGTAAAATATAAACAGACACAAATATCTTGAGCCATATTTTTTTTGTTTGAAAATGGTTGCTTAAATTATGAAATGAATGAAAGATTCCTGTAGT
>NW_012096469.1:0-653 GCF_000956235.1 Wasmannia auropunctata | reverse complement strand
TTTTTTCTTCAATTATTCTAGAATTTGATGTACCTTTTATCATACTAATGACCCGTATTATATAACGAAACAACATGTATATGCATCTTGTTATATTGAAATGAAGAAAAACGTTATGTTTTGAGTATAAAATACGTTCTGATAAAGATGCTGTTATTAGTTCACTTTACTAATTTTCTCTCTTAATCCATTTCATAAATATTATCAGATTGTATTTATATTATTACAAAACGTATCATACGTATCATACAATGTCAGCAATTATAAACAAATAAAATATTATAAAGCGGATATTTATTTAATATGTAATTTGCCTCTTCGCGAATCTATATATCAATAAAATAATATTATTTGAAGAAATAATGATTGAACATTATGTTGCGTTCCTATCATTTTCCTGTTTTTTTGTCTCATAAATGTACATAACATTGTACATTGTGACATTACATTTAATAATTATTTATTCACTCGAAGTTCTACCACGCATTCGTGGAGCTGTACTTTTTCAATTCATCGATAACAGCGTACTCACACGCTCACTTTTTTCAAATGCATGCGCTTATATAAGACTCTTTTTCCTCATAATTTCTCTCTCTCTCTCTCTCTCTCTCTCTCTCTCTCTCGCGTGTTAAAAATATTTGAACTTTTTTAAA
>NW_012096468.1:0-525 GCF_000956235.1 Wasmannia auropunctata | reverse complement strand
TGTCAAGCAGAAGACGGCATACGATTAAGGCCAAGCGATTACCTCGATCCTCGTGGCTCTAGGTGGCTGGGTGACGAGGGCAGGCAGGCATTGCATAATTAATGAACGGTCAGAGAAATATTCGAACAAACTGCAATGATACACTCGCGCCGTCAAGACAACCGCGATCGCGTTGAGCCCGATTGAAATCGCAACAGTTAAAAAGGCCAAACTTTATTTATAGCCTTCCTTTTCTCCATTAGAACGCACAAAAATCGGACGCGTGCTAAACTATGTTCAATCGTCAAGTTATGCAACTACATATAGACCTGAGTTTCCCAAACTTGAATCGCGAAACTTTATTCACTGCCTTCTTTCTCTTTATCAGAGCGCATAAAAAAAGAACGTGTTCGTTAAACTAATTACGTTCAATCGTTAAGTTGTGCAATTAAATATAGACCAGGGCTTCCCAAACTTCAACTGCGACCCACTTTTTGAAATAGCAACATCTGCGACCTAACTTTAATAAATATAAAAAAGCGGAGG
>NW_012096467.1:0-682 GCF_000956235.1 Wasmannia auropunctata | reverse complement strand
TAAAATCCAAATTTCGTACAAATTTTTTAGTTGAATTATTCATATGATATCGCAATATTAAATAAACTCTCAATATTAAATAAACTTTTATCTGTTTAATGATCCATATCGCAAATTAAAGTCATTTTTAACTAAAAGTTTCTCAGCACGAACATAAACATAATATAATTATAAAGCAAGGCTCATTAATTGATGTTTGCTAAGATCAAAGATCTATTATATTTACCTTATATACAAAGGTACGCAATTACCAAAGCGGTAGGGATTGCAATTTCATGATGCTTTTAATTAAAAGCGTTTATGAAAATATGTGGACGAGAAAGTGTAATGAACTTTTATCTATATTTAAATTTTTATTGGAAAAATAATTCTATTAATCTAAAATAATTCTATTAATTTAAATTTTTATTGGAAAAATAATTCTATTAATCTAAAATAATTCTATTAATTTATATTTTTATTGGAAAAATAATTCTATTAATCGGAATATATCGAAATTTCCAAAATTGGAATTTTTTGATTATTTTGTATTGTTATACTTATTTAGTATTTTTATTAAATTACGTATATAGCAAATATTCCAAAGTTAGTAATTTCTACAATTTTTTTCAATTATATCTTTTAATTGTAGAATTTTTTAAAATTAATTTTTTGTTCTATGTCGCACTTTTTTAATCTTTAG
>NW_012096466.1:0-349 GCF_000956235.1 Wasmannia auropunctata | reverse complement strand
TTCAGTACGTAAGACAATCAGCTGGATTAAAATAGAACTATTCGCGCGATATACGTATTTTTAAGTCAATCAATGTCGTAGTTACGTTAGTAATACTTTGTCTAAAATTTAAATATTACAATTTTTTTGTTTTGTAAATTGTTTCAGTAAAAAATTATATTTAAATGAAATAATTTAATCTGTCGTCGTTATATTCAATTTTTTAATTATAATTATAGTATATATATTTCTCAATATTTTCACAGTCATGTTTTCATATCCCATCAAAACAGATGTACGGATGCAATGCAAGAGTATTGAAAACTCGCCATTATTGCGCCTTAGCAATCATCTCTTTTGCGATTATGAT
>NW_012096465.1:0-314 GCF_000956235.1 Wasmannia auropunctata | reverse complement strand
TCCGCCGAGTACACCCACCAAAATCCTGGACGCTATTGATCCCGAGCTGATTCTAATGGCTCAATACAACCATCTATTGCAATCGCCGAACTTTCCCTGAGAGCGCCAAAAACATTTGCGCTCAAATCTATCCTCCACAAACGTATTCAGATACGTTTCTAGGACGTTTGTAGAAACATTGACATAGGTTGCTATAGTCTGAATTATTAAACTGCTTTTAATGCTTCTAATGTTATAATACATACAGTATTTATTTTCTTTGCCGAAAAAATTATTTACTTTATTACAGATCGGAAGAGCACACGTCTGAACTC
>NW_012096464.1:0-454 GCF_000956235.1 Wasmannia auropunctata | reverse complement strand
TCTCCACCTAGAAAAATTCCAACTTGACCAAAATAAATTTTCTTCAAAATCGTTCTATTTTTATCTAAAATATTTTCTTGTATGATCAATAATTTCGGAACAATTGACTATTTTATTTAAAACGAGACATCCTGTATATTTATTATATTTAATAATGTATTTATACTATTTATATAAGAGCTTTTCAACATATTAAATATATTAAAATATATTTAAATTTATATTCATCTTGTATGTATGCGAATTATTTATTTCTACAATATATTAATACAATTAGGTACGATAATATACAGTTATTATCTCATTGTTACAGCAATGGTACATATAATATCTTTGTGTTGACAGCATTTATTTTATACATGTAAAATCGCAGTTTAAAAAAGACTCCAAGAATTATACTGAGGCGGAACACTCCTGAACATGATACTAAAAATATTGACCAAAATAATGTCAA
>NW_012096463.1:0-303 GCF_000956235.1 Wasmannia auropunctata | reverse complement strand
GACGTGTGCTCTTCCGATCTCTTGATTTAACGATAATTCTTCCGGTAAGATTAGTTTATTCTCATTTATATGAAGAAATAAATAATTATTGTATTTCAGGTCGTTACTGTAGTAACAACATACTTAACTTTAGTAGTATGAATCATAACAAGAATTGTAAAGAATAACAAATATAAGTACAATATTATAATTAATAATGTATGATAAAACGATGTTATCTTAATGAGGACAGCAAAGGATTTCCTTTATTATAAAACTTCAAACATAAAATCCACTAATATATTAGATACATATTTACACAAG
>NW_012096462.1:0-464 GCF_000956235.1 Wasmannia auropunctata | reverse complement strand
GTATAAGAGACAGCATATGCTATGCTTATGCTTTGTTATGCATTTCATGTGCTTCAGGCTTAAGACCGAGACACAGACTTTTACATAACGCTGCATAACGCATAAGACATAACGCATAAGAAAATCAACCAATCAGAATATGAAATAAAAGACTCTGATTGGTTGATTTTCTTATGCTTTATGTCTTATGCGTTATGCAGCGTTATGCAAAAGTCTGTATCTCGGCCCTTTACTCTTACACGGAAGTCCAAATTTGTTTTCTATACAGTGCATGAGACAGTTTTGCGAGCAATTACAATAGTGACTATTTGTCGCAAAAGAATTAAAAATGATAAAATATTTTAAATGTATATAAAAATAGTCTATTAAAGTAAAACTTAATTGTTTCTATTAATATATGATATATACCAAATTATGAAGTATACATATAGTTTCCAAATTTTTTAAATTATTTAATAATAAAG
>NW_012096461.1:0-410 GCF_000956235.1 Wasmannia auropunctata | reverse complement strand
TAAAGTCCATTTAAGATCGAAAATTTTATTACAAATGAAATTTTGAGAAGAATAATAAATTGAAATGTTTCGTTATTGCTTATATTTTATTAATTTTAGAAAGATTATACTACATATGAATTTACTTTTATCTGATTGTTAATAATTTCAAGAAAGCAATCAAAAGTCTCGCAGTAGAAACGTTACTGTTTCTTATTAATACACATATACATCCTACATTTATGTTTTCTATTCCAAATTAATTTTATAGTTTTTATTTGCAAATTATAAATATTGATCTTTCTCATCGTGAGAAAAAAAACATTACACTAGTTCATGTTGTTTCTTATATAGCGACTCGCCAAAATACACGTTATTACTTGCCATATTTATGTTACTTCTTTCTTCTCGGATTTCGCGCGATACGTCAA
>NW_012096460.1:0-307 GCF_000956235.1 Wasmannia auropunctata | reverse complement strand
TTAATTGACCCAGAACACACGGAAAATAGCTACTAAATGTAATAAAATTAACACCGAAACGAATTTTCCAAGTTTTACAAGCTCCGTTAAAAGTGACACATAAATAAAAACTTGAAAATGGGAAAAATAAATTTACAATTACATTCGTTCTTTTGTATGCTTAACACAAAATTCGAAGAGCACAAGTGAAGTTTTATAAGTTAATACAAAGAAATAAAAGTTTAATTATCTTGAGATTTATGAGAATTTTACGCAGATTTTGTTGCACAGCACAAATGGCAAGGATTTGTTTCAGTCGATAAATTCT
>NW_012096459.1:0-1423 GCF_000956235.1 Wasmannia auropunctata | reverse complement strand
ACGTGTGCTCTTCCGATCTCATGTTTGTCACACTGAAAATTGCAAAGTTTGAACGAGTGCACGGACTTGCTAAAATTTTTTCCGAGGATGCGATTTCCAGCGTCATAAAGTTGGAATTTTTCTCTTTAATTTGAAAAAAAAAAATAAGTTGCTATGATTTTTTTTCACAAAGTTACAGCATTTTGAAGTATCTCTTGTATTTTTCTCGTATGTATGATCAACATTACTCAATGTGCACTATAGGTAGGTTGATAATCGAATTTTGCACACCGTATGTGTATGTGTGTATGTTTTAAACATATCCGCCCGCACACAATGTGCAAAATCCGATTGCCAACCTCCCTATAATGCACATCGGATAATGCCAAACATACATGAGAAAAATACAAGGGTTACTTCAAAATGCCGTAACTTTGTGTAAAAAAACCGTAGCAACTTGTTTTTTTTTTCAAATTAAAGAGAAAGATTCCATATGACGCTGGAAATCGCATTCCCGGAAAAAATTTTAGCAAATCCGTGCACTCTTTCAAACTTTGCAATTTTCAGTGTGGCAAATATGCTCTCAGATTTAAGAGATTTTACAGCAACAGGGGTGCATTAAATTTAAAATCAACTTACAGTATCTTAAAGTAGAGATTTCAAGCTTTCATTTGAAAAAAAGTTCATCATTTTATGATGATTTTTCGCGGAGATACCGTTAACCAAAGTTGATCAATTTTTGCTCAAAACTTTTCTCTCTATGCCATAATTTTTTTGCGCAGTGTATAAGAAACTAACATAAAAATTTGTGCTTATCATGTATATGTATCAAGAAATAAAAATGTAATAATTTAAAATTAATTTAATATCAATATAATTTTTTATTTAGCTATGTGAGACACATTCACTACTTTTTTTACAAAGACTATTCAATTACAATTAAATAATACCTAGCTGTTGAATTTAAATTTGTTAATTTTGAAAGATATGTTACAGTACAAAATATCTATATCTATAATAATAATTTTATTCTTAAAGGTACTTACTGAAGTTACCAGTAATTACGTAGGGAATAATGCGATTACGCCAACGAAGGCGTTCATCAACACGACCGTTTCTTTTGGTGTTGTTTGCGATCATGATATCTCCCTGGAAATAATTACCCAATTCCTCAGGGCGCGTGTTCATTTCTTTGATCCAATGCGCTACCTTGACTCCGGTTTCGTAATCCGGTTCTGTCTTGTAATTCCCAATATGGTAAAAGTGGTAAGGGCTCGCACTCACTGATTCAAATATTGTAAGGACGAGAAGCGTCGACGTGAAAGAGACTAACAATCGACACATGATGGACGTTAAATCCAGTTACAGTAGTTCACCTCTTCACCTATGTCCAACGACAGCAAAAGCGAATGCAGTAATGTAGTCCTTTCGATCGTTTCCCTTT
>NW_012096458.1:0-653 GCF_000956235.1 Wasmannia auropunctata | reverse complement strand
GACATGTTTCGCATGTAATGTCTCTAATCTTTTAGCTGACGTAATATGAAACAGATTGATGTTAAAACTATTTTCCCTACTCAAATGTGGTGGTACCAGATTTTGTTTAATACACGTGTTTAAAAAGCAAATACGAATCCTTAATTTCACAGAATTCTTCGTGTATTCTATTTATTTCTTCAATAAGTTACAAGTATAATTTCCGAACTGTGCTCTAATAAATTCAAAAAACGAAGGAATATATAACCGCATTTTGTTGCCCGCGTATATTAAAAATATAATATATTATTCTGGCTCATATAATTAAAAATTAACGAAGGGCTAGTGAGCCTTGCACGAAGTTAGTGCTAAAATTACATCTCTGAAAGAATTTTATCTATCATGAATGAATGCAATATAAAAACGGCTTTTTCAATACCTAATAATCTAAAGAACTTCATAAAAACAGGAAAAGATTCTCTGGATTATATGTCACACAGTGATGTAGTATATAAGATCTCGTGCATGGACTGTGACGCCTCATATGTAGGGCAGACGAAAAGACAGTTAAAAACGAGAGTCCATGAACACATGTCAGACATTAGAAAAACTAGCGGCTCTCCCTCTGTGATTTCGATCCACAGAGAAAAGGAGAATCATAAGTTTGACTGGGA
>NW_012096457.1:0-855 GCF_000956235.1 Wasmannia auropunctata | reverse complement strand
CCTTGTCGACTCAGTAAAGATTCACTCTTTCGAAAGCTGTAAACTGCATTTGCATGCGATTTTTAATTCGCGCCATGGAACTTGTCAAAGTTCGTAAAAAATTTTGATATTCGTCGGATCTTCTTTTCTATCCCTGTAATTCCATGAAAAATCAGTAGGATCGTTTTCTAAAGTACCGATTTGAAAAGTAGAGATTTCAAGCTGTAAAATGCTTTTTTGAACATCTCGATACGATCATTTTTGACGAAGTTACACTCTTTTGAGTTTTGCCTATTTTTGGAGGGTAGAGTAAGTGATGCTTTAATTTTGTTGAGAAGTGTATATATATATACACAAATATAAATATTATATAGATAAATCATTATTTTATTTTAAATACAATTTTCAAAAATATTTTTATGTTATTTTTATATAATAATTTGATTTAATTACAAAACTTCTAAATATATTGAATATATATAGATAATAATATATATATATATTTTTTTTAAGGAAATGTAAGTTTTTTATTACTCAACGTTAGCGTGACCGTGATTTTTTTTTTTAAATTTCAAATAATATTTTTAAATTTATATTTTTCTAAAAATAAATTTATTTATACTTTTAATCTAAAGAATAATAATACTATTTTTTTTTAAACAATAATAATTTAAATATATAGATCATATATTGTGGATGCCAAAGAATATTACACGTGTAATCGAAGTAGTGCATGGAAAATATAAATTTAGATACTGGATTATTTTTAACCAGAAATTTAAACAAACAAATTTTTAATTTTTAAATTCATGAATTCTTGATACTTTCGAATTTAAACGAACAAAAATGTCTCTTTTATATTATATTAAATATATG
>NW_012096456.1:7575-8693 GCF_000956235.1 Wasmannia auropunctata | reverse complement strand
CGTCGAATCTGAACGCGCGGCGAGATACGCCCGCCCGCTGCGGATCGCAGTCACTTCCCTCGCGCGTCTAATGGGCGGCGCGTGGTGGGGGTAACTGATTGTCTAGCGCACGGTAATGGATTATCCCCACTACGCGTCGCCCATTAAGCGCGCGGGGGAGGTGATTCCGAGTGTCCGTTATTCAGCGAGCGTTGTAAACACCAACGAAGAAAATTATCTCGATCGGACGTCGCGAGTACGGCATTATACGATTCCGAAACGGATCTAGCGCGAGTTTGTTGCGCATTTATACGACGTTATTCTTGAAACCTTATACGCAATTCCGGTTATCATTCATGCGTTATAGCGCTGTGTCGGTTGTGGCAGGGCCGAGTTGTTTCCGCGGCGCATTTAGTGGTGCAAACCGAATTGCGTTTAACGCGCATCCCCGATCACTGGGATTCCCGGTGAAAGGCGAGATTGCGTAATCCGCGAAGCGCGAGCGATCGTGTGCGCGGACCTTTGAGTGCGAGTGCGTGGAAGCGTGTATGTGAGCGTTTGAACTTTTGAAAATAAACATTATAAACATTTAATCGATCAAAATCTAATTCTTTTGCGGACCTCACAAAATTCGTGCTCACATTCCGAACTTATTGAACGAGAATATCGCCAACTGTCGCCAACCAGAAGGAAGGACGAGAATCCAGAGAACCTGGGCGGCTGATCCGAGGAAAATTACCTTTCCTGTTGAGGGTTAAACAGGGTGGCGACCGCAGTAAGTCAAACATTTACCTAAAACGTGAAGGGTAAGGCTCATTGGCGTTCTACGAATGTAGTTTGATCAGTCTTGTGAAAGATAGAATACCTAAGATAAAAATTGGCACTTATAGTCGGCATATTAAGAACCGTGCGGGCGTACGAAAAGTGCGCTGACGAAAGGGGTCTTCGGGGGAAAAAGTCCGATGGTCACATTAAGAGGATTTATCATTTCGTCGATTTCATAGAAACGGGCACTGATTCTGGTTACATCCTTAAGGCCGAGACACAGACTTTTGCATAACGCTGCATAACGCACAAGACATAAGGCATAAGAAAATCAACCAATCAGAGTCCTTCATTTCATACTCTGATTGGTTGAT
>NW_012096456.1:0-367 GCF_000956235.1 Wasmannia auropunctata | reverse complement strand
AGACGATTCGCGTGGGCTGAGCGATCGCAATTGAGAGGGATCATCGACGACTTACTTGCGCGCGGAATCATTAAAGAAAGTACATCACCGTATTGCTCGCGTATAGTTCCCGTTCGTAAAAGAAATGGCAAACTATGCCTCTGCGTTGATTTAAGGCCGATTTAAATTCGCGGGTTATAAAGCAAAAATACCCGTTTCCAGTCATCGAGGATTTATTGTCGCAATTATCTGATAAGTCTAACTTTGTTAGACTTGCGTGAAAGCTTTCACTCCATTGATATTCACCCGGATTCAACCAAATATTTTTCTTTCGCGACCCCCGACGGTCAATATGAATATCTGAAGTTACCCTTTGGATATTCAGAAG
>NW_012096455.1:0-457 GCF_000956235.1 Wasmannia auropunctata | reverse complement strand
AATATCCGTATAAAGGATAGACAGGTTGTCCATACATGACCTATTCCTCCGGAAGTCGAATTGCGAGTTCGGGAGTTTATCCTCGGTCTCCAACCACCAGTTCAGTCTATTATTAATTATACGTTCCATGACCTTGCAGAGGCAAGGAGCCAAGGAAATAGGCCGGAATTTCACGCCGAATTTCGGATTTGGGTATAAAAGTAATCAAATATCTCCTCCACTCCGAGGGGAAGGAGCTCTTTGCCAGAAAGGAATTATATATGTGCAGAAGAACACATTTGCCCATCTCAGTTAGCTTCCTAATTATGATATAATCAATGTTATCCATGCCAGGGCTAGATTTTATTTTCAAGTTCCTAATCACGTGAGTCAGTTCGTCTGGTGTAAAAGGTAAGTCCAGGAATCCGTCTTGAGACTCACCCTCGAAGGAAGGTGTCCGATTCGAAGTCCATCCCGT
>NW_012096454.1:0-1688 GCF_000956235.1 Wasmannia auropunctata | reverse complement strand
TGTGCTCTTCCGATCTGTTAATTAATTTTATGGTGTATATTGCGTTATGAATTATTTCAAAGCATTATGGACGAGACTTCTCCAGGCGTATACCATCTTAGCCGAGGAAGGAAAGAAACGCAAGTCCCATCATGCAAGTTTTTTTTTAAGAAGCTACCTTACTCTTGGTTTTCGAGTCGTGGTTTGCCTGAAATCTTTGGGCGCAGAGCCAAAGGACAAATGCTAAGGCAAAGACTTGGAGAGTCCTTTAGGACGGATGGGTCCACGATAATTATCCCTCCTTTGTCCGAAGATCAAGAAACAAGCGCTCAAAGCTCAAGGAACAATATTGAAGCTCGAGGATGCAGAGGACAACGAGATCTTTCGAGGAACAGTGAAGGTTGAGGGGATGCTCCGAAACTAGCGCCTGGAAGATTAGCCGGCTTCCAAGAGGTTAACGGAAGAGATCCCGCTCAAAGATTTATCTGGTGAGAGAAGGTCTTTCTTTTCCCGGAGAAGTGGATTGAGTTCAAGAAAAGAAGATGGTACTCAGTAACCCGCTGCAGCAGCGGGGTAGAACAGGAAACCAGGTTTGGAATTCAGGAGTCCGTAGGAAGAGAGCTCGAAACATAGTAGACGCACCCTGATCGGGACGAAAATCTAGAAGAGGTAGGGCTGTGTTACCTCCGCGCCGCACAGTGGTTCAAACGCAAAATTTTCTGTTCAAAATAGGCTACAGGTCGTATTTCTTGACCGATTTGAATGATTCTTGAACAGAAATACTCGGAAATAAATTCTAAAGAGAACTGTGAAAGCCGATTTTGGAATTTTTTTGTTTGTGCAAAAATATTTAAATAAATAAAGTGATAAATTAACACTTTTCCACTAAATTATTTTTTATCTGGATAAAAGCTTTTCAACAACCTCACTATCGATGAAAATAACTATTATTTCATAAGGAAAGAAATAATTCATAAGGAAAATAAGGAAAATAAGGAAAAAATTAATTCATAAAAAATAGTTCATAAAGAAAGAAATAATCTAATAAATATTTTATTTAATTTTTATAAACAAATTATAAAAACAAATTATGGAAATTATCTTGGCGCTTTCTCACAGAAATAATTAATCTAAATCTTCTCCGTTACACTTGTGTGTATTTATGCGCGCGCGTGCACAATGACCTTTTATGGAACACCTCCCACTTACGAAAAAGTACCATGCTAGCAATATAAGAGTATTATATACATATATATGATATTACCCTGCAGTATTTTGTTCTTCTTGTGTCGATCTTTTTGATAGTTTTGTTTGATAAATATCAACAAAAATATTGATGTTTTATTATCAATATTTGATTAATAGTACAATTCTATTAATTATACACAATGGAGTCTTTTAGGGTTTCTAAGAGGGTTCTTTGTAATTTTCTCTTAGAAAACAACAATCCTGAATTGGAAAAGCTAGTGACTCATTTGCAAAATGAGTATACCCTTAAGAGGATGCTAAATCCTAGATCAAACTCTAAAAATCCGCTGTTTTACCGACAATTTGTGAGTATGTATGCGTGCGATATTGATGTAGTAGTGTGTAGTGATGTGTCATGTTTATTACCACATCAATATATCTAACGCATACATATACACGAATTTGTAGGATACAAATGTACTTTTATTTAGACTTCTAAATTTGATTTTAACGACTCACCT
>NW_012096453.1:0-706 GCF_000956235.1 Wasmannia auropunctata | reverse complement strand
TTTTCCAACCAACATTCCTTTGCTATACTTCCCGCTGTACCTTTCTTAATTCTTTCCTCATATCTTCTAGCTCTCAAACCCCATCCTATTTTCAATTTCTCCATTGATAATTCCTTTGTTATCATATACCTAGGCGTACAAAATTCCAGACCAAATAACCATCTTGTATAATCCATCATTACCTTTTCTAGAATTTCTTTTTCTTCCCATCCCCATATTTCTACACCATATGCCATTGTGCTTTGCACCAAATATTTAAACAAATTCCATCTCCTACTAAAATCATCCCTACACATTTTCTCTCCTATTCCCCATACTTTCCTTGCTGCTATTTTACCTTTCCTTTCTAGTTCTCTAATATGTTCTCTATACTTTCCCTTGTTACTTATTACAAATCCTAAATATTTAAATTCCTGCACCTCTTCTATACTCTTGTCTTTCCAAAACCATGTTTGTTTCTTTTCTCCTCTCTTCCTATTACAAACTACCATCTTTGTTTTCTCCACACATACAATTAAATTTCTTTCCTTTAGAAATCTTCTAAACGTTGCCATCATATCTTGTATCGCATCCCTATTATTCGCTAATAAAACCAAATCATCTGCATATGCTAAGTTCCAAATCCTTTTCCTTCCTATGCCTACCCCTCCTATTTTTCTCTTTTCCAATTTCTCCTCCAATTCCGCCATATACAAATTAAACAGGA
>NW_012096452.1:0-395 GCF_000956235.1 Wasmannia auropunctata | reverse complement strand
CACATGAGAGAAATACGAGATGATAGCCCAAGATGGAACGTTCGACCACAATATTACTTACGCATCATTGTGTAATAAGGGAAGCAAGCTACGACTACCAATTAAAGGTGGTTTTTGATGCGTCGAGCAAGACTGACAAAAGCGTGTTCATTAAACGACGCTCTGATGATTGGTCCAGTATTGCAACAAGATTTGTTCACGATATTGCTGAGATTTCAAGCATTCAAATACGTGATGATGTTGGATATAACCAAAATGTATTGCCAAATACTGGTAGAGGACAGTCAAACACCATTGCAGCGTATTGTTTGGCGAGACAATCCGTCAGAAGAGATCAAGACCTATGTGTTACGTTCGGTGGACTCCACGATTTACGTAATAACTTCGTATAGCAT
>NW_012096451.1:0-733 GCF_000956235.1 Wasmannia auropunctata | reverse complement strand
TTCATCTCCGGAATGCCCTTGCCTTCCGCATTTTATACACTGCGGTTTATCATCGCGAAATTTGAATTTTTTCTTTTCATAAACCCTATTAAGGCCTTGCGCATCGGCCATGGCCTTTTCTTCCGCGCTAGCTCCGTCTATTGCTTCTGCTAGGGTACGGAAACGTTGTGAGCGCACCAGTACCTGAATGTCTTCCCTTAATCCAATTTGGAAGTTTTGTAAGACTAGCGTCTGTGTATGCTCGTAAATAACATGTTGTTGCTCGAGAGTGTGGTTTTTTCCTTCTTCCATGCTCTCAAAGAGATCTATGGCGGGGTCCTCCACTCTGCGCCCGAAATCCTTCGCGCTTTCTCCCGGCTTTTGCTTGATTGAGTTAAATTCTCTTTGCAAATTGGTAATGCT
The DNA here is from genome assembly GCF_000956235.1 of Wasmannia auropunctata. NCBI lineage: Eukaryota > Metazoa > Arthropoda > Insecta > Hymenoptera > Formicidae > Wasmannia > Wasmannia auropunctata. Next base: position 331 of record NW_012096451.1, on the reverse strand, counting down.
TCGCTGACACAAATACTTGGTTTCCATTTCGCCCTTGAATTGAACGAAATTGCGAATACTGCGCGTGCGGAAATCTTTGCGTGCTTTTCCCTTTAATTTTGTACAAATCAGGGCTTTCAAAAATGAATTTTCGTCCGCCGGATGAATGTTTTTCATCGCGTAGGCTTCGGCTTCCAAAAATTCATGCACGCGATCCCGCGAGCTACCGTCGATTTCCGGAACTACTTTCGCGCCTCGATCAGGCTCATGAAACTATGAGTTCGTCCCGGTTGATTGCGGATGTCATCTTGCGATCTCGAAATGTTCAGCGCGGAACTACTGTGATTCTGCA
>NW_012096450.1:0-773 GCF_000956235.1 Wasmannia auropunctata | reverse complement strand
TTCAAAATTGCACTATCCGTAGCAAGATACGTGTAGCTCTAACCCAGTTTATTGATTCGTGACGCGATTTCGCGTGTCTTCAAACGTTACTCATGAATCATAAGTCAGAATAAATATCGAATCGGCGAAATGTCGCGACATTGGATACATCTACGGCGGCGTGAAACGTCTCTCGCACAGGATATTTTATCTACGGAATATACAACGAATATACGTTACACGTGTCAGTGTTAATGCGTTCACGTGGAAAATCAAAATACTTGTCATATAATCCCAGCTATCAGATATGCGCTTGACGTTAATGTACTACCGCCACCGGTGTTAAAACCCGCCCCGGCGCGGAGAGCAGATTATTACAAAACAGAAATTTCAGGATTTCGTGACTCTTGCGCGCCGCTGCCGCTGCCGCGTCGGTCAGAATTTAATAATCGCGCCCTGTATAACGTATGCTCTGTAACCAGTATATCATTTACCTCCGGGACAGTAGTTCCAAAGTGAACTCGACATATCTAATGAAAAATGAATCAGGCAGAACTTGCTTTACTTTCGTGCGAAGTTGTCACGCGTGTCGCGGATCGCAGCGGAGCGCAGCAGGACTCGTGAACGCGCGGAATCTCCCGTCAAAAATTTATAGCCGGAATAAAAGAGGTACAAGAACCATATATACATATATATATATATATATATATATATTTAAAACTTTAATTTAAAAAAAATGTTTGCAGCAAATAGAAAAATTCATGTTTATATGTATGTGTAAACTTATATATATA
>NW_012096449.1:0-757 GCF_000956235.1 Wasmannia auropunctata | reverse complement strand
TCAGGCAGAAGACGGCATACGATTTCGCCTCGGAAGATCTATTATCTTGTTGATATATTTTTAGAAACGACCTCACGACCTTCTTCTGCAATGCCGAATCCTTTTTATTCGGTCCTCTGCACATCGACCACAGCGAAATTTATATGTACGCGAGACATCAGACAGATTGCATTCCTTACTAAATTTAGAGGGGCCCTATTAATTATTATAGCATTGATTTATCGTCGTAGTTTATCGTATTGTTAGAGAGAGACTTGAGCGATGACTCGACGAGATCTTGACCCACGGCGCGGTACGTAATTGTAATTAAGTTATTATCACGCAACACGTACGTAAGGATAATTCAGTGTATGTATACGCATGCACATATGCGCACTTTCCCAGAGTTTCTGTTCGCTGTCGATGAAAGTAAATTGGACACGAGAGACTAGCGAATTGTCGCTCGTGTGACATATATAGCTGATAGAGCCGGTTTCTAGTAGTCTCGTGACACGCCTCCCGTAGATGTTATCGTGTATCCTACGCTGAAAATATGATTTAGTTTTTAGCCGAGAGTACAAGAAATCAACAGATTAATCATATCTGTGAGACAAAATAATTCTGTACCATTGATCACAAACGAGAGAAGGTGTGACTATAAAAAAATGTGATAAAACAATTATAAACAAGATACATATGAAATACGTGAAATGAACGATAAAGAAAGCGCTCTGCTTGCCGTGGCATTAAATTAAGCTGTCTAATGTTAGGAAGTATT
>NW_012096448.1:0-442 GCF_000956235.1 Wasmannia auropunctata | reverse complement strand
TGAATTTTTTATCATTTCTTATATTTCTTTATATGTATATGCTTTGTTGATAATTTAAAAAAAAAATCGCTATTAATTTTGTCGGTAACTGGCATGGCAAATTGGCAATAATGTAGGTAGTGGTCAACAGTCGGTAATTAAGCTACCACGAATTTTCCGAAAGTCGATAAAATCACCGCATACTTTATCAATGTTGATTAAATTCATTATCGTATTATAAGTTTCAATTAATTATCTGATAAAATTTATAATTCGCAAAATTCCACGACGTATCAAAATTTTTTCTCGCATTACTTTTAAAATCTAATGTAAAACGTGCAATCACTGTATTTACTATTTAATTATGTTAGGTTAGGTTTGACAGTGTCGACACGCATAGAATAAACGCTAAATGCCCTCGTACACTAACGCTCTCTGAAGAAGCGGATCCAAATTACATAGC
>NW_012096447.1:0-405 GCF_000956235.1 Wasmannia auropunctata | reverse complement strand
GTTATTTCAAGCAGAAGACGGCATACGAATCACAATGGTTTCAAGGAAGTGTGAACATGCAGAAAAAAATTATTCAAATTATTTTTAGATCGCAGAAATCCGAAGTTATTCGTATTAATGGTATTCTTCCAGCTTTATCGTTACGTTACTACGCAGGGGTAAGAATGATGCTTTGTATAAGCTCAGATTCCATAAATCATTAGAAAAACGTTTTAGAGAACGAAACTCAAGAGTCTGTTATCTTTACAAACGTTTATTGTATATTTTGTACACTTATCTAAGCTTTCTTTAATTATATTTTCTCATAACTTGACTTATATTATTCCAAATTCTTTATAACTATCTCGTTTTTGCATGTGATCGCAATTATGATTGTTCCGAAATCGCGCACTGACATGTCATTAC
>NW_012096446.1:0-341 GCF_000956235.1 Wasmannia auropunctata | reverse complement strand
TGATACAGAACTCATTTTGGTGCGGTACACGACTCCAAACTTAGTAAAACTTGTCTTTTTCCGGTGGATTAATTTTAGGCAATGCTGGCATTCGTAACTCGCTAGACGAAAATGCGCATTAACATAACTCCGCGTATCTCCGCTGCACTGTGAAGTGCATTCGCAATCTAGTAAACCAAGTAGGAGAATAGTATAGTCCGTCCTTTCTTAGTGATTTCTCCTTATTTAATTTGGCGAGCGTTTACTTCTAGTAAGTAAACTTCTAATTAATCTTAGTTGATAAAATAATGGAGCTATATTAATGCTGTCTCTTATACACATCTCTGAGCGGGCTGGCAAGG
>NW_012096445.1:0-376 GCF_000956235.1 Wasmannia auropunctata | reverse complement strand
TACTGCATATTGAATTAATTAGGTCCTCTACCTAAAAAAAAAAAGAGTAAAGATGAATTATCGTCGATATCTAAAACGACTCTGCTTTACTTGTCAACTTAATGCCAGAGGATTTATATATTTATAACTTTATCAAGTGAAATAAATCAATATTCGTATATCCAACTGCTTCAATCTACATAACTTTTTATTATCTATACATATGAACATTATGAATAATATGTTTCATGTATGTAATTTATTGTTCATATATTATTTAAGTATTGTTATACGTTAGTGTAATTTTAATGTACATAAATTTACATTAATATATAAATACCTAATTTATTCTTCCATATCTTGGTCTGATTAACGATTAAGAGATAGTGCTTCGTAT
>NW_012096444.1:0-427 GCF_000956235.1 Wasmannia auropunctata | reverse complement strand
CAAATCCAAGTAAATAATAATCTCAATTCAATGTAAATCTAACAAATACTAATAAAAAATACGAATCAGATTAAGATACTAAATTGCATAATTAGCAATTTGCATAACTCATGATCTTTCTTAAAATCCAAACCCTGTTTGAGTATTATACTAGCCGTTATCTTTTCATTCTTGTCATTAAGTTCCTCAAGTGCTTGATCAATCGTAAAATATACAATCAAATTTTATTCTACCAGCTGAAGATTCCGTAAGAGGTTTTTCTGTGATATTTCACATTTTTCATACATATGTAGAATGAAAATATGACTCAAAGACTTCATATAAGATAATAATTAAGTACACGACAAGATTATTATAAAAAATTTTGCTGCTACAAATAATTCATTGAAAAGAAAAATTTGTGAACTGATAAACCATTTTTTATTAT
>NW_012096443.1:0-412 GCF_000956235.1 Wasmannia auropunctata | reverse complement strand
TAAAGAAATGCCTTATTTTAATTAACTTTCACTCTTTTTTTTTATTTAAAAATGAGCAAATTTCTCTTTCTTAAGATTATATTTTTTATTAAATTAATATAAAAATGCTAGCATCAATCTTTCTATTAAAATATTTAAGTATTTGATAAAATTATTAAATGTTTTTATACTAAATTTCACATAATAATTGTAGAAAGTGTGCAAGCATTTATCCTTTTGTCTATATCTTCAATATATTTATATTTGTCGACAGGTTCACGGACAAAATCAAAACGGCGGCGAGTCACCCGATAGCGGTCACAACACATCCTCATCTCCCGTCGAATCTGCCTCGAGTCCAGCCTGCACCGGTCGTTCCTGTTCCGAGTTCGAGTACTCAGAGTCAAGCGATCTAGAGGGCTGCGAGCGAATC
>NW_012096442.1:0-303 GCF_000956235.1 Wasmannia auropunctata | reverse complement strand
TTACTAAAAATAATATTCTCTTGAGCTTGCTTGATAAATAATGCAACGGTATCGATTCATTTTTTTTTTTTTTCGATAAATTTGAACGAAACTATCATTGCTCAAATTATTAACTATTAAGTGCTTTCCCAAAGTTATTTCACGCCTGAAATCTCGCTTGAATGTGTCTCGCTTTATGGTCATTATGAATTTGTTGCAGCGGAGTCCAAATTATAAATTCAGTATCGTAGCTACCGCCACGGATACTGGCGAGAGCCCGTTGAGCACTGCCATTGAACTTGACATACGGGTTGTAGAATCGCA
>NW_012096441.1:0-313 GCF_000956235.1 Wasmannia auropunctata | reverse complement strand
TTGTTTTCGGAGCTCGGACCGTCGTCACTTCGGCGCGCTTTCATTTTCCAAAAGATAGGATGATGTGACGGATAATAGCTATCAAGATTCGAGAAAACTATGAAAGATACATGAGATAAATAAAGATATATGAGAGATATGAAAGTTTGAGTTTATAAATAAATGTCTAAGCAATAACATACATATAGGTATTTCTTTTCCATTATCCGTGGCTATACGTACTTTTATATGTGTGCAGTTATGCATGTGTGATACCTATAGTATAGAGAGTTCATACGTTCCATTTTATACATGATGATATATCGTTTTATTC
>NW_012096440.1:0-635 GCF_000956235.1 Wasmannia auropunctata | reverse complement strand
TTCCGATCTGACAGGGATTTACGAGAAGCTTTAGGACAAGAAAAGGAGTAAGGCAAGGATGTGTAATGAGTCCACTCCTGTTTAATTTGTATATGGCGGAATTGGAGGAGAAATTGGAAAAGAGAAAACTAGGAGAGGTAGGGAGGGGTAGGCATAGGAAAAAAAAGGATTTGGAACTTAGCATATGCAGATGATTTGGTTTTGTTAGCGAATAATAGGGATGCGATACAGGATATGATGGCAACGTTTAGAAGATTTCTAAAGGAAAGAAAACTAATTTTATGTGTGGAGAAAACAAAGATGGTAGTTTGTAATAGAAAGAGGGGAGAAAATAAGCAAACATGGTTTTGGAAAAACAAGATTATAGAAGAGGTGCAGGAATTTAAATATTTAGGATTTATAATAAGTAATAGAAAGTATAGAGAACATATCAGAGAACTAGAAAGGAAAGGTAAAATAGCAGCAAGGAAAGTATGGGGGATAGGAGAGAAAATGTGTAGGAATGATTTTAGTAGGAGATGGAATTTGTTTAAGTATTTGGTACAAAGCACAATGGCATATGGTGTAGAAATATGGGGATGGGAAGAAAAAGAAGTTTTGGAAAAGGTAATGCTGGATTATATAAGATGGTTATT
>NW_012096439.1:10538-10911 GCF_000956235.1 Wasmannia auropunctata | reverse complement strand
TTCTTGATATTAATAGAATATTATATAAAAATTTTTGTAGTAAATATAAATAGAAAATGTCATGAAATTCTATCTTCTAATAAAGGAATCTTCTAATAAGGCTCAAAATCTGATGTCAAGAAATATTGGTCATGTCTGGACGTTAAAGAGACGGGTTTTACGCGCGAGACGGATTAATTATACAACAGTGGTCTAATTAAATTGAACCTTGAATATTCACTTATTTTTGATGACATAAAAAAATATTTCAGATGAAAGTTGAACGGTTTCGAAGGGGATGTAATTTGGTCACGTCGTTTTTTTTCTAACAATAAGTAGAGGCATAAAAAAATATAAAGATAATTTCCACTTTTTTTAGATCGGAAGAGCACAC
>NW_012096439.1:0-5391 GCF_000956235.1 Wasmannia auropunctata | reverse complement strand
TATATTACGTGAACAACATAACCAGTAGTAATAACAAAAACAAAACAATCTTAATAGTTTTTCCAAAAATTTGTTTTCAAAGATTTTATTTTATGTTTTAAAATTTTTAAATAATATAATTGTAACACTAAAGATTGTGACAATAAAATTGTAATATTAAGGTGGTAATACTCGAGTAATGTGAAGCTCTTTTAATAAAATTTTAAATTATTAAATAAAACTTACGGAAATAAAATATGTGATATATATGTGCGCGCGCTTATATGTATATCCACATGACCTTTTTTAAGACGATGCTGGAAGGTCGGAATTATCAACACATTGCGTAAAGATTTTTCCGAAATGACAGAACTGATTTAAAAACCCTTTTACAGAATTGAAATAGACGTAAAATGTATTGGGGGGGACAAAGGAATTTGTAGTCAAAACGAAAAAAAATTAAAAAATAACATTTTTCGGGTTGCTGTCACTTGACGTAAACATTTTATTAGTGTAGAAGTTCTGATGTAGCTCATATGTACAAAATGCTTACGTTCCCCGAATCGGATTACATCATACATGAACAAATAATATAATAACACTTTTAATATAATAATATAATAACAATTTTGTAACGTATATTATAAGTGAAGGCACTTACAGGGCCGTCACTACCAAATACTTGCACCCTCTCGCATCCCAACCGTCTTCCCTGCTCCGTAGCCATCCCCTCTTTGCCCTCCGCGTCCGCTCTCTAAACACTCCGCTCGCGGGTTATCGATAAAAACCGCGGAACTCCTTTGTCGGTTGATAGGTAGCCTTTCAGAGCGATGCGAGGTCAGATATTTGACATGTTACAGGTTCAATTTCATGTCAATAATATCTGTGCAGAGGGAAGCGAATAGGACAGATGATCAAAAGAGGGGGAAAGGGAGGGTGGACTCGGAAGGAGAATGAATATTCGCGATACGCGGCACACTGCATTTTCCTCTTTCAGGATAGCTTCAGCCAGAATGTGGGGCAGAATGACGATTAATACGTGTTAACCGGTCACGATTGCATTTTCTCGCCCCCTTTCTCCGCCCGGCCTCTCTTCTTCCCCCTTTTTTCATTGATTTTAATCCGTAAAAAAATGGGTTTAATTAATGGGTGTATATCAGCGGCTTAGAGAAAGCGAACTGCAATAACCCGGAAAAGTTCAATTTAGGGTTGACGATACGAAGGATTGCGAGCGAAAGCGCGGTAACCCACACTCGGAATAGTCACGATAGTTACTTCAGAAGTAATATAACTTGCGGAACGTTCACAAGAGCGTAAAGAACTTGTAATAATATACCAATACGGCAAGATACACAGAGGCGAAATATGTGTGTTTGGCCGACGTTTATTTCTATCCTATTTACTGTTTTTATGTCTAATATGAAGCTCGCTCACGAGTTTTTTTTATGTAAACGTAATGTTACATCCTGTGAGAGTAAAGTACTTGAACTTTGCTACTAAACCGTTATCTCTCGTGGCTACTTTTCTTTATTTTTCTGGAAAGTTACGTTCTATGGGTTATCGTGTTCTCGTGGAATTCTTCATATTTACACAGTGGCAGACCGTCGCGTGACGCGGCAACGGTACAGTTTTCTACAACCTCGAGGGATGGCGGAGAAGCCGTAGCAGAGACTATGTCATAAAGAGAAAATTCTTGCGTAGAATATACCAGGCTTTTGATACTCGCCTTCGAGGCGATGTATACGAATATTTCATTCATTCGCATATAGAAAGCGTCCCGTCGTTATATCTCTCTTTTTGCGCAAAGTCTTGCAGACGTTATCGTAATCTAGTTTGTATTTGAATCACGACAGAAAGCTTAAGATTGTACCTCCGAATATTTCAGGAGTAACTGACGTTGAGGGAAAACCGGGAAAAGCGATAGGAAAGTGCTTTAGGTTAATAAGAAGATGTATTTTTCCTCAACATCGGTGAACGGAGCAATTCTAAAAGTAATTCTTTGCTTAATAATTAATTCTTTCGGTATTTTTGTTCGGCATATTAAAGCATATTAAATGTTGTTTGTGCACGTTTTTACATTAAGAACCGTTTTTACTTTAATCACAATTCGAAATGACAATAATAATTCAAAACGTTTTATTCCAAATCTTACCGAAAGGATTGATTAAAAAGCATAAGATTGTGGAAGCTCTAAAAAATCTGGTTTAACAGGCACTTTCATGAAATATTTCTCGAGGTAGACTGCAGTTAGATAACGCGACGGAAAAGAAATCATTAATTAACGAGTTACGCACGGCGGTAAGATTAGGTAGGCTTTGAGAAGGCGAGGAAACATATCCGAATCGCTCTCTAAGAAATAGGTTTGTGAGACCAGGTGGGGTGGATGAGACCAAACAGGACGCTCCTAACATTTGGCAATAAAGTGAGCACGAACAATCCTTCAATCAAAACTCGTCTGTCGATTATTGTTGGAAAAGGTAATTATTGAATCATACTTTCTGTTTGTATTTTTTAGTTGGCTGCAATATTTATAGTAATTTAGTTCGCCATTTGCAATTTTTACTTTACTTTTTATTTTAATATATTGGTAAACCTGTTCTCTTTCCGCGTTCTCTACCTCGCTTATATACTTTACTTTTTGGTTATTTCGCCACACTTTGTGCTCAGACATTTTCTTTCCTTAGAAAGGTTTTTTTTTGTTTATCACAAAATATATACTTATTCACTGTTAAAACCTGCTATTTCATTCAATTCTAACAGCGACCCAGGGCGACTTCAACACGTTGAAAATTCACGATGCACGCCAGGAAGATTATGGGATTTATATATGCGCAATCCCTTGGAACTACCAGGTAGGGGAAAGTCGTATTGTATCGGACACCTAAGCTTTTTCATAAATAATTTTTTTTTTAATAGCTAAATTTAAATATATTACATTTTTGTCATGTTTTTTTGTGAAGGGTTGTATTGGACATGATATAGTGTATAAGAAAAGTCATTTTTGGATTCTTTTCTTACACATTATATCATGATACAACTCTTCACAAACAAACATGATAAAAATGTCTGTAAAAAGCATAAAAAAACGATTGATATTTTTATTTTCGGGTTGTATGGGACAGATGAGTTGCTGGTTGTATTGAACAATCTGTACGGTTTATAAAACTTAAATTATTGTATGTTATTATATTGCCATATTGCCCTGTAATACAAAAAATGTGAGAATTTAATCCGGTCGGTGGTTTCGTTGTATATTTCGTAACACTTCGTATTCTTTCTTTGCTGCACGCGCGTATACACACGCAGACGCGCTATAATTTATCTCCGCATTCGCAGACCGCGTTTTTGGAGGTGGTGGTACCGCCAAACATTATCTCAGAGGAGACCTCGGACGACTTAATAGTTCCCGAAGGAAGTACTGCGAAGCTGGTGTGCAAAGCGCGCGGTTATCCCAAGCCCAAGATCGTGTGGCAGCGAGAAGACGGCGCCGAAATCTTTTCGCGTGTCGGCCCTTATAAGATAAAGGTAAAAGGTAAGGACTCCACAAGTTTTATTTCGCGCCAGTCAATCTCGCTTTCTCCCTTGGGAGCGGCCGCGGCGGCGTGTGATGCGAGAACCGAAGCTTTCTTTGGATACGAAATTGTCGGTGATCTCTCCCGAGATAGCCTGCGAGCGGATAGAATTTAATTGACAGCCGTCGCTTGCACATCTATTAACTAATCTATTTACGAAATTAACTCGTATTCAGCGCTGTAAGTAGATATACTCATTAAATCGATATTATCGCACATATGACGGATGGTATCAGAAGTGGATTTAATGTAACGACAAATTTCCATATAAACGTTTACGCGATTGCATGAGTTTAATCCGTTAAATCTATCGAGCATTAATGTTGCACTTTGATTACGTGTAACGAGCTAACTTCTGAAACCGACCCCTCGTGTTTGCATATTGCAGAATCCAGTGTGGAGGGCGAAGTGCTGACTTTATCGAATGTGACGAGGGACGAGATGGGCATCTACCTGTGCATCGCCAACAACAATGTAATAACTCCACCAATCACTCATAGAATAGAGCTGTACATAAGTACACTGCACTGTAAGTAAATATGTTCGGATATTTCTGCCGTATGCCACAAAGGACATTTTTTTGTAATCACGGATGTCAACATTTGTTTTATTTAAAACTTTCGCGGTAATTATTGAGAATAAGGGAACCACCTCCAATGACCTTGACCTTGACATATGTTATCAAGAACATGACTCTGAGTGACCCTCAAAAGGTCTTATCCGGCAATTGTCCTTTGTTAAAAAGTTATTAATAAAAAACGTTATAAAAATTAATGATAATTATTCATTATAGGATAATTTTATTAGATGTTATTATCTTTTCGTTATTGTTATATATTAATTATTAAATATTTAATCTTTGTTTAAATAAATTATTAAAATTAAATATTAATGATTTTTTTTATTAATCTCTTATATTTTTAATTATCTTTATTCATAAATTTTATACTTTCAAGGGAGATACGATTTAGAAGACCGGTTTTCTAAATAGTACGTGTTTTTTGCTCATGTTACCAAAAAAACATATAAATTAGTTTGTTATTGGCAAAAAGCTAAACATGCAGTAATAAATAGGTGTTTGAATTATCAAGCTGTAATTTTCAATGTATTTTATATTTACGTACAATAATACGTATATGAATAAATAAAATTTATTATCAAATGAAAGAAAATATAAAAAATATAAATAATAAAAAATAATTTGAGTAGTACGTATTCGGCAACACTTTTCTGTTCTAAAATCTGCACAATTTGTTTATTTGTCAAAGAGAATGGAATTCTTTAAATGTAATCTGATGCTAAGAACTGAAATTTAATATGACGGTGTCTCACTTGCAAGAGTGAATAAAAGCTTGCAATATCCGCGCAAAATTTTCCGGATTTAATCGCGACGGACGCACTGTGATGGATTGTATAAGTTTATTTCTGCGCGCGAATAAAGGATTAATTTTATTGCTGCAGCTTGTAATTTTCGATGCACCTGTGTACGTTACTTGCAGTCGAATAATATCTGACTACGAGCGAATGCCACGTATACACCGGCGGAAATTTCCAGCTCACAACAATCTTCCTTGGACAATCTCCAACAATCGTGAAAATCGGAGAATAGAGAGAGAGAGAGAGAGAATGAATGAATGAATGATATTTATTAGCTTTCTCAGCTATTTACATACATAATATATATCTTAAAGTATAGGCAGCACAGTCATTATATTGTTACGCCCGTGTCTTTGCCCGCGTAACGTTCGATGTACCAGCGAGCCGGTCCAGCTGTCAGATGTTTCCCTGACGACGCGTTGTCATCTGTCAAACGGATGACATATTAGACTTGGAGACGAGC
>NW_012096438.1:0-591 GCF_000956235.1 Wasmannia auropunctata | reverse complement strand
TTTCTACGGCTCCTTATATTTTTACGAAAATTCTCCGTCCTGTAACCACTTTTCTACGCAACAAGGGTTACCAATCTATCGTTTATTTGGACGATTTTCTTCTCTTAGGTTCCTCCATTGACGAGTGCCGTACTAATGTTATATTAACCTTGAATCTCCTTCAAACCTTGGGTTTTGTAATCAATTTTTCTAAATCTAACCTTGAACCATCTTCCAGATGCAAATATTTCTATATATTATAATACATGCAATAATTTTACATATTAAGTAATTAATATTTTTATTTATAATTATATTTATTCTGTATCATTAATAAAATATGTAAGTTTTTGTTAAAATATTTAATAAAAACATTATATTAAATATGCGAACTATTTGCAATTTGTTGCTTCAAAGACACAAAAGAAAAAGACCAGGCTTAATGGATCGAAGTCTGTGTATATGTATATGCAATAATATATATGTTTACCATAAAATCTTTTAACTTTGATAAATTGTCTGGCCAATCTGAATTTAATTTTGATTCTTTTTTTACAAAACCAGATGGATTAAATGATGGCCATTTAATTTTTGTAATCATTTTGTCATCAA
>NW_012096437.1:0-492 GCF_000956235.1 Wasmannia auropunctata | reverse complement strand
TTCTTCGATGTTAAATTTTTTCAATGCCCACCTTCTTAATGACGCTAACGATGGCAAAGGGTAGTTCAATTTTGTTCGAAAATAGCGGTAAGCTTTGGCACTTACGCTACGAAATGAAATAGCTGCAGCGTAGTCATCAATGGACCACTGAACCCGTTTCTTTCTCTCCAAAATGCAGCGTATTTGCCCTTCCGTGAAGTAAGGTTGTAATAATTCTCTGCCAAACTCTTCTTTTGCGTCTTTGTCAGTATAAGTCTTCTTTTCCTCAACAGCGAGCGTCAACTGTGATTGAAGACTGGCAACCAATTGCAACAATTCTTCCTTTTCAGTTAAGATCTTTTTAATTTGCTCGTCTTTTTCTTGCAATTGGCATTTCTGTGTCTCGTTCTCTGCTTGTAGACTAGCGAAATCCGTCACATTAGATTGCATATAAAACTCGTGTACAGAACGATAGTGCTGCAATTGCGCTTTAAGTAGTGGCACATCCTCTTC
>NW_012096436.1:0-495 GCF_000956235.1 Wasmannia auropunctata | reverse complement strand
CGGCAGGCACGCGAGGTACTAAATACGCGCTTTACGGACAGGTGGATGGGTCGAGGTGGCCCAATCATCTGGCCGGCACGGTCGCCGGATCTTAACGTGCTCGACTATTTGTTTGGGGTCATATCAAAAATTTAGTCGAACACGGGCGAGATGGTACAGAAGCTCAAATGCGAAATGCAATTCGCGAAGCTTTCCTTACCATCACGCCGGAAATGGTGCACCGCGCGGCGTGCAATATTACTCGAAGGGCTGAACTCTGCTTACGAGAACGAGGACAACACTTCGAACAATTGTTGCATTAAATTATGAGGTGGATTAGGCCTCCTGGGGAACCACAATAAAAAAACGCACCATGCTATCTACCGCAAGGTGGTGTGGAAATGATAGCGCTTTATCATTTTCATGTCATGTAAAGAAAATTATTTTTCGACGCATGAACACATGTACGCACGCACATATACACATACGTAAGAAGAATACATTTTCCAATATTAA
>NW_012096435.1:0-451 GCF_000956235.1 Wasmannia auropunctata | reverse complement strand
GTACTATCGCGCCGTCGCGTTTCATATGCGCTTCTTTTCGTTTCCGGCCGGAGTTTATGTCGGTTTCTTGTCCTTTTGTTGGCTATGTGGGAGTGTTATCGCGCCGACGGACACCCCGCGCGTTGAATCGATTGCGTCACGTATCTTTCCGGCCGAACGATATTATCTTATTTTCCTTTTTTTCACCGTTTATTATTGCCGTTCCAAACGGCCAATAAACCTTGTTATCATTTTGTTACTCGGAGTACGAATTCTTTCGCCCGCCCTGCGCCATCCCTTCGCCCTTTTAGCCTCGCCCTGCCTCTCTGCCGTTAGGTAGAGCCGGCCGGCCCTCGTGCGATCGACCTCGGGAGCGGCGGTGGAAGGTCGAGTGTTGTCGCGCTCAAAGATTTCATTCGCGCTACCGCGCAATCATTCCGTTTCGCGAGTGACGTGACCCCGAGCACGTCTG
>NW_012096434.1:0-414 GCF_000956235.1 Wasmannia auropunctata | reverse complement strand
CGTGCTTCAGATTGGTACCGTCCTGTTTGAACAGGATCAGCAGGTTCGCGTTGTCGCGTATCAGATGTTTCGGTATTCTCGCGTACGTCTGACAGAGATAGAAGCAATCGACGCTCGAGTGGCGGCCCATCGAGAAGTATTCTCTCACCGTGCTGTCCTGCTTGTCGCATGCAACGTCGTCGAAGACGAAGATCGAGTTGGGGAGTGCCTCGTTCGATGGAACGACGTCGCTGCAGTTGGAGAACGTGAAATAGCCAATCTCGTCGATCAATGTCAACAATCGCTCGAGATACCGATACTTTGGCTGTTGCAGCGATTTCGAGTAAACGTACACGTTTTCAAAACGCACACCGTGCGGACTCTCGAGCAGGCTCACGAGCACGTTCGTTTTGCCGCAATTCGATGGACCGCACA
>NW_012096433.1:0-380 GCF_000956235.1 Wasmannia auropunctata | reverse complement strand
ATTGTATGTTGTCTAGGTGACACATCGACGTTGACTAATCGCGCTACGGTACCGCGAACTCGTTAAATCCTTTTCTGTATCGCCCGTTGTCGAGCGGACTGTCCTTGTCGATCACCAGGAATCCGTACTTGTGCCGCCAACAGATGCGACACAAATCGCCGAAATTTTCATACGACATGTCGGTGTTCACGTGATCGTTGTAAACGTGCTTCAGATTGGTACCGTCCTGTTTGAACAGGATCAGCAGGTTCGCGTTGTCGCATATCAGATGTTTCGGTATTCTCGCGTACGTCTGACAGAGATAGAAGCAATCGACGCTCGAGTGGCGGCCCATCGAGAAGTATTCTCTCACCGTGTCCTGCTTGTCGCACGCAACGTCA
>NW_012096432.1:0-640 GCF_000956235.1 Wasmannia auropunctata | reverse complement strand
TCTCAAGCAGAAGACGGCATACGACGAACAATATAACGCAGATACCGTAAATATTATACAGACAGCACCTCTGTATATCAATCATATTCTACAAGATATATGATTTTCACAAAAAAAAAATTTCATAAAATATATACATTTTTTTGGTAACCTCAGAAAATTAGAGTTTCAGCCGATTGTTTAAAATCAATTACTCAAATTTAAACATTATGCCAACATTCCAAGTATCTTCGGCAAAGTACGATACGATACGATATATAAATTGCACACTATCTTGGCGTATTCGTAACATCACATTGTCAGTTTCGTAGAAGCAATTTATTTATATCGTCATTCCTCCAATTAAACAATTATCTTAAACTACTGAAATATTAATCTCCACTCAGACATTATATAATTTAAGAGTAATTTTTATACACGCTCACGGCACTGATCTTCAAACTTTAGCGCGTTTAATAACATAAAAATTTGCTAATTCACGAATCTTATAACTTATTTGACTAAGGCAATTTAAATTGTTCTAGAAGCTCTGATTTAATTTCAATACAACTTCAAAGATGTTTGTCAAATATTACACAAAAATCTAAAAGTACTAGAAAATATCATAACACTTAACAATATCAATTCTCTTTTGAGAGAG
>NW_012096431.1:0-353 GCF_000956235.1 Wasmannia auropunctata | reverse complement strand
GTTTGTAACGCGAGAGCTGCGAATACGGCCACCTCGCTTTCTCTCTCTCTCTCTCTCTCTCTCTCTCTCTCTCTTTCTGCAATTCTCGATCACTGCGGATGCCAATAGATCGACGCGGGACGCCTCCCATTCCGCTCAATTTTTACCACGTGATAACCGTTATTATTACCAGCGCGGGTAATAGTAGCTATGCAAATAAAGGCCGTGGCGCATTTTTATCGATAACAGACACACGTGTCTATGCAGACATGTATGTACGGGCGTGCGGCACAACATAACGGGCGAATGCGCGATATTGAAATACAGCGGAACCGCATTCTTTGCGGGCGCTCGCGCGCGCGCGGGCGCGCGCG
>NW_012096430.1:0-421 GCF_000956235.1 Wasmannia auropunctata | reverse complement strand
GTATCTCTCAAAATAGATATTGTCTAATGCAAACGCCTGTTGTAATTTGCTTCAAATAATATACTCTACTGCGGTAAATCGTTTGGAGATTCACTCCAAAAAATTTAGAGAGTATGCTTAAATTTTCCAAAAAATAGTATGTTTTAAAAAATAAAGATTTCTATTAATCCTGTCTCGAGTGAATTTCCCTCGACGAATGATAACGATATTTCAATACGTTGAAATAAACTTTAGGCTGCGAATGAATATATAGGCTTTGAGTATCTTTCTGATAACACAGTACATCCTGCTAAAGAATAACACAGCGTGCAATTGTATATCGTACCCAAAGCAAAAGATAAAACGAGATAGTATATGCGAAGAAAGCATCACAACGGTCAGTCTAAACATCACGGAGCAAACATCAACTTCATAGAAAGAG
>NW_012096429.1:0-315 GCF_000956235.1 Wasmannia auropunctata | reverse complement strand
TTCAAGCAGTTTGTCAATGAGGGCCCATACTTTGTCGATGTTAATGCGGAAGTCGCGATAGAAGGCGAATCGTAAAGGTAGGGGGAATTAATTTCTCGTTAATATTCAATGTTCATGTTAACGTTGTGTTCAATGTCGTGTTGCGCATAACATAAGCAACTTCAACAGTAAGAGACAGAAATAAATATTTATTTTTTATTTGTGTAAATAAAAGATATTGATTATCATAAAGAGAGTAGTCTTCGTTCAGCGTTATTGCATTTAGTACAAACAAAAGCTGACATTATTGAAGTACGTACATTTAGTACTTTTTTT
>NW_012096428.1:0-305 GCF_000956235.1 Wasmannia auropunctata | reverse complement strand
ATAACAATAAAGATATTTGAAATATTTGCAGAAGGTGGTAAAATAATCATAAATTACATTGTTTTTGTTTATGATGAGCTAGCGCGACAGATAAATTAGGCGTTCGGCAAATAATCGACGATCTTTTTATAGATAGAGAGTAAATTACATAAAAATAAGGAAATTAATCAATTTTACCACCTTTTCTTCTGCAAATATTTCAAATATCTTTATTGTTATTTAAATTCTTATACCAAGGAGGGGAGAGAGGAAGAGTCTTTCTCTTCTCTTCCTCTCACCCCTCCTTGGTATAAGAATTTAAATAA
>NW_012096427.1:0-677 GCF_000956235.1 Wasmannia auropunctata | reverse complement strand
TTCCCCGCAGCTTTCTTTAATCCTGACTTTTTAACTGCCCTCCTGATTTCCTCTTCCTGTAATCCACTCTCTTCTGTCTCCGCTTCATAACCTATCTCCTCTCCTTTCCTTTCCTCCTCGCTAAAATTCGTACCTCCTAATAGCTCCATAAAATACTCCCTCCATTCTTCTCTTCCAATGTTGTTTTCCACCCCTTGTTTTTTCCCTCTCTTTTTATTTATAAATTTCCATACCTCGGCTTCTCTTTTCACTTTCTTCAGTTCCTCTTCTTCCTCTTCTCTTTTCTCCTTTTGTTTCTTTTCTAATAACTCCCTCAAATCTTTCTTCTCCTCCAAAAATCTTTCTTTACTTGCCAGGCCTTTCCTCCAACTCCTGTATAATCTCTGAACTGCCCTCTTTTTTCTCGTGCAGCTCCTATCCCACCAATCCTTGAAACCCAACTCTCTCTTTCTCTTCTTCACCTTTCTTCTCACCATAGTCGCCTGCACGATTTCTTTCAGACCTATCCATTTGTCTTCAACCGATTCTTTTTCTGGTTCCCTCCAACATAACCTTTCCGACTCTTCTTTGTAGATCTCAATTGATTCTTTATCCCATAAGATCACTTCCTTTTCTTCTTCCTCCTCCTTTTCCCTTTCCTCTTCCTGCTCTCGTCCTCTTCTTTCTTCTTCCTCCAT
>NW_012096426.1:0-338 GCF_000956235.1 Wasmannia auropunctata | reverse complement strand
TATTATTACAGATTATGAATAAGTACGTACTGCATAAGTATATACGTGAATGTTATGATTAATGTATTGTCAAGGGCGTATTATCATGTATTATTATTTACTTTTATATTTATAAATAAATAATAGAGCGTTTATGCTACGGCATAAATCCCACGCGCTAAAAATGCCGTATATTCCAAACAGATAGGATATACAAGATAATAAACTAAACAAAGAATACAAGAGCTAAGCACTTGTATTTTGCTATATTCTATCCTTTACTAATCCTCTACATTTATATACCACGAAATAACCACGAAGCCTTTTACATTTTCTACAATAAAGATCGGAAGAGCACA
>NW_012096425.1:0-386 GCF_000956235.1 Wasmannia auropunctata | reverse complement strand
GTAATCCGGTTTCGGCAAGGTGAAACGCTGGCCATATCTATTAGTGCGGCATTCATCTCCGGAATGCCCTTGCCTTCCGCATTTTGTACACTGCGGTTTATCATCGCGAAATTTGAATTTTTCTTTTTATAAACCCTATTGAGGCCTTGCGCATCGGCCATGGCCTTTTCTTCAGCGCTAGCTCCGTCTATTGCTTCTGCTAGGGTACGGAAACGTTGTGAGCGCACCAGTACCTGAATGTCTTCCCTTAATCCAATTTGGAAGTTTTGTAAGGCTAGCGTCTGTGTATGCTCGTAAATAACATATTGTTGCTCGAGAGTGTGGTTTTTTCCTTCTTCCATGCTCTCGAAGAGGTCTATGGCGAGGTCTTCCACTCTGCGTCCGAA
>NW_012096424.1:0-396 GCF_000956235.1 Wasmannia auropunctata | reverse complement strand
GAACAACGAAAAAGACGAAAAAAGACAAAAAGAAACGAAAACATGTGCATGAATCAAACAAGAAAAATAATCGAAGAACAACGCCATGAGCCTAAAGACACGCCCGAACATGCGGATGAAGCTGAAGGGTGCGGCTCGCCGGAACGCCATAGCGACAGTAGCGCCATCTATGAGTATCCACGGAAAGCCCGTCGCACGCCCGACAACGCGAGCGCCAAAGCTTCGCAAAAGAGACGCCTCGGCGAAAACCACACAACGGGTGACTCAAATAAACGCATCGATAATAAAAAATCTCATGAACAAGAATATACGCATGAACAAGAACAAAATATGCAATTCGAACCTATGGAAGTTGCAACACATTCGAGCGACAGTTTCGAAGTACATAGGAATATT
>NW_012096423.1:0-348 GCF_000956235.1 Wasmannia auropunctata | reverse complement strand
TTTAAATTTAAAATCGACTCACAGTCTCTTAAAGTAGAGATTTCAAGCTTTCATTTGAAAAAACGTTCATCATTTTACGATGATTTTTCGCGGAGTTACCATTAACCAAAGTTGACCAATTTTTGCTCAAAATTTTTCTATGCCATAATTTTTTTGAGCAGTGTATATATATATTTTGTGACCGCATTCGTAGGTGCAAGACAATAACGTTCGCGCGATACCGAGGTGAGCTGCTTTCATCTTAATCTGAGATACAAACGTAGAGACAAATCTTTAGTGAATTTCCCCGCGGGTAGTAGCGAGGTTAGGGCGCCAGGCATGCACAAGCGGGCCACTTTTCGTTATTAT
>NW_012096422.1:0-732 GCF_000956235.1 Wasmannia auropunctata | reverse complement strand
GCGACAGGGCGCCCCGGAGGATCAGACCGGCAGCCAGGGACGGCCCCTCAATATACTCTGTTCCGGAGGGTGAGCTGCCTGAGCGTGCCAACCCGGGAGCGCACCTGATGGTACCGCCGACAAGCAGGATACCGCCGCTAATTCGAATGTCGCGCGCGGGGACGCAGGACCCGCGGCGCTACGCACCTCGCGCGATTCGCGGAGGTCGCGAGCTCGCACGCCCGCCAATTAGGGGCGCGGAAGAAGATACCACGTGGGCCCTCCGGCCCACCGAGCTCACGGAAGCAGCAGCACCCGGCACTTGTGCTGTGGTTATCGTAGTGGAAGGACGCAGGACGAGCCTATCATTGTGAGACATACGAACTGTCCACTGAGATTCCAGCCGAGACGAGCTACCGTTCCCGTTAGGAGGAGTTATCGGTGAGACGAGCGTATTCATGTAAAGCCGCCGATTTATACTTGTGTCAGACGGGCCGCGAGGAACTCGTGTTCAGACTTATCGTTCTCGTTTTGTAATTCGGCTATCGCCGAGAAAGATTCCGTATATCCCGGCGCCCCGTCTGACTTCGCGTATTGAGATTGTGTTACAGGACCGTCGCGCCCGCCACGCGCCCGCCGAGCGCCACAGCCAAGCCATTCCATGTAATTGTGTTGTTCCCGTCCTTGTGCGCGTGTGAAAATTCGCGTTTTCGAGAGGGCCTTGCGCCCCAGTTACGGGATTTAAAGAGAGTT
>NW_012096421.1:0-338 GCF_000956235.1 Wasmannia auropunctata | reverse complement strand
ATTTTCGACCTTACTAAACAAGTAGGAGCATTAAAGCACGTATTTTCTGTTTCTGCAATAGATATTAGCTAAATAATAGACAGATCACTACGCAGGTAAAAAAGTATATTAGGTAAGTTGAATATTTATTAAAACTTCGCCTTACTAAACAAGTAGCATTAAAGCACGTATTTTCTGTTTCTGCAATAGATATTAGCTAAATAATAGGCGGGGGGAGAGGTGGAGCCCCTCTCTCCTGCACCCCCCTCCCCGCCTGCGCCATTACTTTTTTTTTTAATAATTTAATAATATTTTAATAATATTTGTTAATATTTATTTTAATAATATTTAATAATAAA
>NW_012096420.1:0-405 GCF_000956235.1 Wasmannia auropunctata | reverse complement strand
GATGCAGAGTCGCGAAAGGGGGGTTCTAGCGCAGGCCCCGTTGCAATTTTCTCTCTCCCTCCCGCGGTATCTCTGTCCCACCCATGATTCTCGCACGCGATGTAATTCGATGAAGAGATAAGGAACGAAAAAATTTAACACATAGGTATAACTAGATGCGGAGTCGCGAAAGGGGGTTCTAGCGCAGGCCCCGTTGCAATTTTCTCTCTCCCTCCCGCGGTATCTCTGTCCCACCCATGATTCTCGCACGCGATGTAATTCGATGAAGAGATAAGGAACGAAAAAATTTAACACATAATGTATATTTAACTGACAATGTATATATTTAGCACATGATTAATACATTTAACACATAATGTATATATTTAATTATGGAACGCATCGTGCACAATATATTTAACGCGT
>NW_012096419.1:0-1077 GCF_000956235.1 Wasmannia auropunctata | reverse complement strand
CTCTAAAATAGTTCTTATGTGTATATTGATTGCAAATAATTGTATTGAATTATTGTTGTCATCATATCTAGAAATTGATCTTTACCTTTGAAAGGTAGCCTACACATAGAGAAGTTGCCGGCGATAAACGTTCGTGGAAACGCGGGGAAATGTGCGTTTAATTCTTATAACTCTGACGCGTAATTTTATTGCATATGCAAATTGCTTCTACGTACCGAGTTATTTAGTTAATTATATTTGCACACCGCGCGCAGTTCTCGATAGGATCAAAGAGCACATTGGCCACGGCTTAATTTAAAAAACAAAAACCGAACAGCGAACGCGCGAGGTCGATAGCGCGAAACGAAATAAAAGAAAGGTATTGATAATGTAAACCGCGCGAAGTATACTTATGCACAAATATACAAATGCGGCCAACCTGCTGACTCCGCGTTTCAATAATTCATGCGGAGCGCATATATCAAGGAAAGGCACGGAAAAGTTTTACGTTTCGAAGTTTCGCGTAGAGAAAAGATTTTAGTCGCCGAGAGAGAGAGAGAGAGAGAGAGAGAGAGAGAGAGAAAGAGTGAGTAAAGGAGTGAGGGGAGAAAAGAGAGAGAAAGAACGGCCGTCTTGCTAGGCGCACCGAAACTCTAAAGCGTAATGCCACAATCCCTTTGATGGAGTTTCTGTAAATGGAGCCACGTCCAGCCGAGTAATGTCCACGGGGCGATGTACTCTGGCCAGTCCTTTCACTCGCCTTGCGGTTTGAAAAAGCGGGAATTTTTAATTTCCGAGGATTACGTTTGCCGGACGGAACGAAGAAACTGGGAAAGGGCGACGTGGATCTTCCGCGGTATAGCGGTTCGTTCCGACAGCGAGGCAAAGACATGCCTCCTGTATTTTTTTTCTCAAAGTCTGTTTGCCACTCGACGGCTAATATCTTTGCCTCTTGTAAACCATACGTTTCATAAAAGTACCCCTCTTAGTCTCACTTCGCGGAGACGTTCGTCCCAAAAATATTTTACGCTCAATGAAAAATTAATCTCGCAGTTTTTCCTATCACGATCTTTCACGGTCAACTACGTGCCATCGATT
>NW_012096418.1:0-942 GCF_000956235.1 Wasmannia auropunctata | reverse complement strand
TTTTTTTTGCTTTATTTCGAAGAAATAAGAAAATCCTTACATACCCATGAAATATATCAATTTTCTTCATGTAATTACTAATAGATAATCCACGACTCACTCCATCCTTTGTTCTGTTAACGCAGATACTTGTTCTATAAACTGAGTTAGAAGAAGTTAAAGATAATGTTTGATTATATATATTTTTTATATAGGACAAATTCTTGTCTCACAATACTAGCGAAAATTGATGAATATTATTTGCCGCTAATCGACAGAGCAGTCGGAGTAATTAGAAATAATTGATCATTTATGAAATTACTTTTATTTCATCAAATCATATACGTAAAATTCTTTTCTATACTAATAAGTAATGAGTGGATAGAGCTCTATTGGGCAAGATTTTAACTAACGGATTTAACGACCTATCATCATAGTGCTATCGTCTGTCTGCAGAATTCGATAACATTTGACACTGGCAGCTCTAAGTCCGGAAATTTATTAAATGTGTCAGAGGCAGACCCTAAAATTTACCACTCTTGACAAAGCAAGATTTAATAAAATTTCCCTGTAATCAAGATCGATATGTCAATAGTGTATCATGCGTTATCATATCACAAATAATGCTACGTGTATAATATACATTATAATTTTAACCGATTGTAATGTTAACAAGAAAATAGACACCCACATTATTACATAATTAAAATAATTTATTAAAACAGGTTTTGCTTTCTTTTTTAAACAGATTACAAAGATGTTAAGGCATTTTATTTATCTACTACTATGTCTAAAATCTAAATTATACCTAATTGTGCGTATCCTATTAGTGAATATTTTACATCTTTAATGTAAGATATCAAAAATTAATAAGGCAGTGACAATTACTTTAACTCAATATATCAAATATTTCATATTTTTAAGATGTATTCTACATGGCATTATAAACACAGGAGTGTTTAG
>NW_012096417.1:0-907 GCF_000956235.1 Wasmannia auropunctata | reverse complement strand
TCTTTCTCTCTCTCTTCCTCTCTCACAAAATGTGTCACAAAATATGTTGAAAGGTATTATTAATGATAATTATTGTCGGAACAACATGCAGAGGTAATTTAAATGTTTCGTGATTTTAAAATAATTGATTAATTACGAGCAACTTGTGTGGCGTTATATAAACGCACTATAGACTTTCACGGTATTACAATAAAGATTAATATCTGCAAAGTTTCGCGTATCTTCTATGTAATTTTCACACCGTAAGAAAATGGTGGCTTACATCACACCGACGCACGCACGTCGAGTAATGTTAATACGCAAGTGCGATTATGAGAGAGAGTAAAAGAGAGAGAGAGAGAGAGTTAATACGCGGCTGGCAACAATCACGACCAACAGCTGACCGACCAGCTCGGCCGACACGCGGTGCGCTCCCGTTAATTTCGACGAGCCGAACGAAAGCCACGCGAGACGCATCGGCGATTCCGCAGAATTTTTCGGGGCCTCCCAAGCACGGGGGCACAGAGAGAATTTGCAAAGAGAGAAAGAGGGCGATAGAGACCGGCCTGCGGAGACGTTCGTATCTTTTATATTTGGCGCATATGCTGCCAGGTGCTCGTGTCGATGGCCAAAGGGTAGAGTTTCGAGTTTTCTTACCTTATTCCTCGCG
Source organism: Wasmannia auropunctata (assembly GCF_000956235.1). NCBI lineage: Eukaryota > Metazoa > Arthropoda > Insecta > Hymenoptera > Formicidae > Wasmannia > Wasmannia auropunctata. The sequence continues at coordinate 258 of NW_012096417.1, read as the reverse complement.
GCTTCTTCGATCGTTTCGTTCGAAAGTTTCTTTCTCTTTCTTCCTCCCCAACGACGTCAGCTGTCGATCATCTTTTCATCCGACACTTTCCTCCGTTGCGAAGAAACGATCGTGTCTGCAAATGATAATAGCACGTATGGTATCATGGCAAGAATACGAATGCAAGAAGAAGCTACCGTTAATTCATATATTCTAAAATTGCTGTATATATTTCTAAAAAACTTAGATTTCTAGGTAAATTTTATAAATGTTATAAAT
>NW_012096416.1:0-989 GCF_000956235.1 Wasmannia auropunctata | reverse complement strand
CGTCGCCGTCGCCGCCGCCGCCGTCGCCGCTGCGAGGTGCAGCAGCGCGCGCTGCACTTCGCCGCGGGGCCGCCACGAGAGCGAGAGAACTCGTTAATTCCGCGCGCGCGACAACGTTTCGCCGTCGAGTGGCACACTCGAGGCTAACTAAGCGCGGCGCGCTTAGCGGGGATCGATGATGATTCCTCCTCGCGCGATACCTTGAAAGATCGGCCGCTAAATGGCCTAGAGACGCAATCGAGACTTTCAAAAGCTCGACGCACGCTCACTCGCGGTGCGGCAACGCGCATCTTTAGATATCGGGATGCACTTCTGTGTTTTTATAGCTTTAGCATTTTATTTTTAAAAGCCAATTATTTTAAATATCTCTTCTGGCCAGATTGCTTCTAATTATATTAAATTATGTTGCATTGCTATTACGTTACACGTAGCGTAGTTTAATGCGGCGTTTAAAACAATTGGCTCTTAAGAATGGAATATTAAAACTGACATTTTCGAAGTCACGTTTATTATGTAATTTTGAAAGACGAAACTATCTATAACTAGATATGATTATATGCGGTTTTCGATTTATCTATCTATGTCTCCTGCTATATTATATAAAATAATTAATATTCCATAAAGATATGAGTGCAGATATTTAAAGTTCGACATTCTGCGCATTGGCGCTTAAGGATTGTGAATTGAAGATTAGAATTCGATCGAATAATTTTATAATCTGTTTTATTTTGATTGATTGAATTCTGATCTGCGATTTGCAATTCTTAATCTCCAATCCGATTTAGACTTTAGAAATGTTAATAATTTTTATTCGCACGGTATACTGCCCTTACGAGAAATGCTCGCAGCTGTGAATCGGATATTTGAATACATCGATGTTTTTTATTTTAAATCCGGCACTTTCTCCTGCGCCATCGCGGTCGCGCGAATTTTCAGGCGATTACGATTGTTGTTCGCCGCGAAACGGCTCTCTCTCTCTCTCTCTCTCT
>NW_012096415.1:0-686 GCF_000956235.1 Wasmannia auropunctata | reverse complement strand
TAAAAACGATTTAAATTATTTTGTAATAACATTTTACTCTATTTTTAAAATTTATTTGTGACATCAAACGAACTTTGATATCACTCACACGAACGTTCGTATATATGATTGATACTACAATGAAAAAATATTGTCTCAAAGGAAAGCGAGGCGGGGGGCGGGGGATTGGAGAAAGGTTTGTGGTTCGATAGTAAAAACGACGTATTTAAGCTCCACTGCAAGCCTCTTGAAATCTGTGATTTGAAGTGGCTGTTCGGAAAATTGTCGACTCAGTGATTTCACGAAGCTTTTGCGATTCTCAAGTCATGGGAGGGCGCAGTGAGGAGACACGGGAAAAATTCTTTGACGAGTTATTCACGGTCTTGTAATACGAAATGACGATCAGTGACCAGTTTTTTGCGCGCAACGACGACGGTTTCTCGGAAACGTGCAGTTTCCGCGAGTACGAGAGAGAGAGAGAGAGAGAGAGAGAGAAACTCTAATACGGATCGCATTTCGCATTTCCACGAATTTATAAGTCTCTACAAATGAGTTCTTATAAATCGGAAATCGAATGCACTATGTTGCCGTTTTATTTCAAAGAGAAATCGGAAATCCTGTACGTGGCGGCAAGAAATATCAACTAGCGCGTAAAGTAAACATGTTTAGGAAGGAACAGTTTGCTCTCTCTCTCTCTCTCTCTCTCT
>NW_012096414.1:0-665 GCF_000956235.1 Wasmannia auropunctata | reverse complement strand
GAGGATCAATAACGGCCGCGAAAAACAACTTCCCGCGCCCGCTAATGTTACGATTATAGCTGTACGTTAATCAAGCCGAACGATCGGCGCAAGAGTGCCCGCGTGACTATACGATATCCGATCTACTGTACTGTCTGTACTATATACAGGACGGGCAGTGATAATAATAGAACGAGACTAACGTGTCTTTCGGATTAGCCGAAGATAGCCGAGAATTATCCTGACTTAGCTCGACTAAAAGTTTAATTCTGAGCTATGAACACTCTACGCCCCGGCCGTAACACCCCGCGTATATAGATATCGCGAATATTATCCGGACGAAGTGGACCACGATTTAACGTCTTCGACGAGGATATACGAGATAGATGGAGAGCCTACTGTGTGAGGGACGGCCGCCGCGGTGGCAAAATTGGAAAAAGTGCCGATCAAACAAAATTAATTGGGTTCCCGCGGGCTGCAACAAAGCAACTCTCTCGCTTCGGACGAGAACGAGCCGCCGATCCCGAGGTCCTTCTCGGCCGCGAATCATTTCACGGCACGGAACTTTACTATATTCGCGGGTCGGGCCGCGATATATCGCTTTTGTAATTCTATCGCCGGATAAAAGATCGTGTTTGACTAGAAACTACCGCGCAAAAGTATACAGACGGACGGGCGCGCGGTCT
>NW_012096413.1:0-509 GCF_000956235.1 Wasmannia auropunctata | reverse complement strand
ACAGAATAGCAATGGATTACAGTGCCAAGTACCTGATATTTTTAGTTATAAGCCTGGCATTGTCCGGGTACGAAGCGGACGATAAGTACCAGACGAATCTTTCGAGGAAACGACGCTACGTCGTTTTTCCCGAAGGCTCCACATTTTCCGTAAGTATCGGTGCAATACCGATCGATTATCGCGAATAATCCCCAGTAATTTCCACTTAAAACTCAAACACACGGTATTATTATTCATAGCGCATATAGAAGTTGTTTTGTTCATGCTAGCTTGAATAGATTTTTAGAATACGGTAAATATTAATTTAAATGCAAATGTAACGGGTGCATTAATTAATTTAACATTTAGTTGTAAGGGACGTCGCTCGCAAGCTACTGCGTGCGGTAATTAACTCGATAATTAATTACTTAACGATTGAATGCACTTGCCAATAGGTAATTCTGAAGTTACACGGAATTATTAAATTTTATTATTACCGATATGTGTCGTATGCCGTCTTCTGCTTGTAA
>NW_012096412.1:0-401 GCF_000956235.1 Wasmannia auropunctata | reverse complement strand
TCTGCAAGCAGAAGACGGCATACGATGTCCTCATTATCGCGACTGACGATGATGACGATGCAGGTACTGCGCGATGCGAAGTGGATTCTTCGCTCTCCGAATGATGAAAGCGCAAGAGCGGGAGGAGCAAGTGGGGAATATACGAGGGAAAACTGTGAACTCATTAAGATGGTCTGGTATTTGTTAAGGACGAGAAGACGTCTACGTTCCTGAGAGAGCGACGACGTTTAAGTGTCTTTAAGAACTCATTGTCAGTCATTTCCTAAAATGGTAAAATATACTGATTGTAAGGCGCGTTCAAATATTAACCAGATTGATTTTTCTAATGGCACACAAAATGTTTTATTTCAAATATAACATTTATTATTATTCTACGTATTATTATTCTTTGTTTAATGAAG
>NW_012096411.1:0-375 GCF_000956235.1 Wasmannia auropunctata | reverse complement strand
TTAAGTCGACGAAAAAGACCATTTAAATTTTTCTTCTGGTTGTACAGTGGTGTGAAGAGCAACAAGCGCGTCAAATGGACGAATCTGAATCCCTCCACATTGTTGGACGAGATAAAGACCCTGCTGATCTCGTTTCCCTTCAAAACACTCGAGGATTACATGAAGAGGGCCGGGATAACGAACGGCTATCAGAGCAAGCCCTGCCTGAATCCGGCGGATCCCGAATGCCCGGAAACCGCACCTAACAAACAGTCCCAAAAGGTAAAGTATCCGCTAACGTGGTCATTCAGCCCGACATTAAAACCGCCAGTTCCGTTGAATCCTATATAAAATTGCTGAAGGAGCAAAAAAAAGGGAGATCGGAAGAGCACACGT
>NW_012096410.1:0-5193 GCF_000956235.1 Wasmannia auropunctata | reverse complement strand
ATGATTCTTTGAAAGAGTCCTCAAAATTGATTTCTAAGATGAAACTAAATTAGATGTTGTTTTGATAATACAGTTTTATTGAGTTTTATGTAAAAATAATTTCAGGAATTTGAAATGTTCTTGTTAAATGTAGTTATTTGTATTTTGTTATGTTGCTAGAAATCTATAAAATCTAGCGAAACTTTATGAGATTTAGAATTGATTTACACAACCTTTGAAAAATATTTATAAATATGGACGTCTAATAAAGGTCGAATGGAAATACAAAATGCGGAATTATGGATGTTTAGTAGATATCTATAGGAAGTTACATGAATGTTTAATGGAGGTTTCGAATATCTATGAAGAACGTCTAAAGGATGTCTAATAGAGATTTTTGTTCTGTATAGGAAGGAACTAATTCGTAAAAGGCCTCAACAAGATTGGAGGCGCAAATTCATCAACCGATAATACAACACAACAAAAACCGCTCGAGCTACATTGATGTTTATACTTTAATCGTGGAGAAGGATTATTAAATCTGTTGCCTTTAATTATATTTATTTTGTCATTGAAAATAATCACTTTTGGTCGATAAAACAGACGGATCGTCTTAAGTAATTATTTTCCATGACAAAATAAACATAATTTAAGGCAACAAATTTAATAATCCTTCTCTACAATTAAAGTATAAGCATCAATGTAGTTCCGGCTGGTAGAGTTATGCTGAGAACAAAAAAAATTTAAGAAATTTAGATCTTTGTTATCTTTTCTTATAATTTTAGTCCAATATAGCATTTAGAGCTGTTAATGTGTGCCAATATTTGCTTCGCACAAAAATTTGACAATTTGTTGCAGGTACAAAATTATATCAACTGGAACTGCGAATTACATGTGTAAACAATATTAAATTCATAGAATTAGGCTTGGATGTGTAATAAAAAAATGTATATGCTTAAAAATGTGTTACGATATGTGTACGTGCGATATCGAATGGCACCCGATTGATCACGTTACGATTGGACACAAGCCAATCACAGCGCTTGGAACTAGAAAGCCTCTAGGCACCGGTAACTGTGAGTGGCTGTGTCCAATCGGCAATCGTAACGTGCCAATCGGGATCTTCCCGCGATATCGATATAGTAGTAAACAAATATATATTGCTACACACTACTACATTAATATCGCACGCATACATACTCACAAATCGTTGGTAAAACAATGATATTTTTGGAGTTTAATCTCCAGTTTAAGATCCCACATAAACAAACAGATGTTTTTTAGACTTCATAACGATCTCTTACATTTTTTACGGAAAGACATCTTTTAAGGATCTAAAAGATGTCTTTCCCTAAAGATATCTCAAGATATTGCAAGAGATCGTTTAATTTTAGGAATCTAAAAGATGTCTTATGCTACAGTTTAAGATATTTTTCAGATATCTGGCGATGTCTTAAAGATATTTTACAGAATCTGAAAGATTCTGTAAAAGATGAAAGTCGTAATGATAAATATATTTAGATACCTAAAAGATATCTTAAAGATATCTTTTAGGTATCTAAATATATTATATTTCAAAGATTTTTAGACGATATCTTTTAGATGTCTTGAAAATATCTTTCAGATGTGTTAAAGATATCTTAAAATCCATTTTTTAACAATAACAAGCTTCTTTGCTCCAAAACATTATCTTCATATTTTATACTAGTCCACACATAATTATAAAGAGTGCGCAAATAATTATGACATGTCCGAACTTCGATTTGGTTCGATATTGGTTATATAGAGAGCTTAACCAAATTTTAAATGCAAGAAACAAATACCAACAAACGTTATCTAGCGTCAGTTTTGTAAGTATTCATATATACTTTAAATCTAAAAAACTATATCTTTTTACCAAAAAGTTGTCGTAAACGTATGACATTTTTTATTATCAACATTTTGTTAACAACGAGTTACAATTAAAAAATATCATAGCTTGAAGACATATACGCAACAACAAATGGAAATCATATAACATATGTTTTGTTGCCGACGTATTTTCATCATGATGCTCAAGATAGAACCTTTAATTATTTATTGCTGACAAGTTGCCGACAACATAATGTATCACTGATATTGCTGACCGTTTTGCTCTTCAAATTTCATTAACTGATTATATGTATAAGCAGTTATATTGCTGTATTCGTATTATGTCCTTTTTTGATGTCAGCAAATTTATGGCAAATATGTATAATAAGTCATGCAATGCATTAGTTTGCTCAATATGATTAATCATAATTGATTATCTGGATATAGACACTATACAAACACTTTTACTTTTTACTTTTAAATATATTTTTAACATAACTATATCAAATATTTTCAAGATATCTTTTAAAATATCTTTCAGATGTCTGTTATATATCTTTTAGAAATTCTATAAAAACATCTTCAACAAAATGTTTGTAGACATCTTTTAGATAACTTCATGTCTATTACGAATAGTTTAAGGATATATTTAAAGATGGCTTTATTTAGATGTCTATGAATATTTTTCAGAAATTCTACAAAGATATCTTCAACAAAATCTTTTTTGACATCTTTTTGACAACTTCTGGATATCTTTTAGAAATTTCTTGAAGACATCTTCAAAAAGATATCTTTTAGATTTCTATAAGATTTCGATGTTTGCTGAGATCGCCTTAATCGCCATGCTGACGCGATGGCCAAATTCTATAATGTTGCTGTTTTACCGACAATTTGTGCGTATGTATACGTGCAATATTGATGTCATAATAGTGATGTGTTTATATGTATTTATCGTACTCGCCAGCTCGCATAAACAGACCCGGTTTGATCTCACGCGTACTCTTTAGCGCTGAGACACGCTTGTGTCTTTTGACTACCACATCAATATCGTACACATACATTGTAATAAATTTTTGTGTACACACGAAATTGCGGTGACTAGGCTACATGAAAAAACAAGAGTTTTTAGAATTAAATTTAGGTACTTAATTTTCGAAAAATATGTACACACGGGAACAATAATGCCTACACATCCGAAATTACATACGTAATTAGAGAGACCAAAGAAAAACGCGCCTTTCTGTCCAACGCGTGCTTCTCATTGGTCTCTCTAGTTACGCATGCAACTTCAGATATATAGGCATTATTGTCCCCGTGTGTACATATTTTTCGAAAATTAAGTACCTAAATTTAATTCTAAAAACTCTTGTTTTTCATGTAGTCTAGTCACCGCAATTTCGTACGTACAAATTGATCTTTTATATCCAGTATATATTGTCTCAATTTGATAGTTCTAGACGCCACAACTGTAAAAAAAATTAAAATTTTTTTCGTTTTTGACATATAAGCTCCGAGCTTCAGATTAGTATTAATACGCATACTTTAATTCTGAAAAAGAATTTCCAAATCTATTAAATATTGATATGATAATAAACATCAATGTATCACTACAGCTATCAATATTGCACGCACAGTATTACATCAATATCGTACATATGTGAAAAAATCGTTGAAATAGTAAGGCCGTGAAGTTTATCCATCCTTCCAACATCACTTTAATGACAAACATGTTGTCTTATATAATCTGGGGAAAATTTTTGTCTCAAAGAGTAGCGACCATATTGAACAAAACTGCGCATCTAATTCGGAAATATATCTTACATTTTTACATCATAGCTATACGTACGCCTCAGATTTTTGTTGAACTCTATATCTTGGTAAATTATCCAGTAGCGAGATTTGCACAAGACAAATTAATACATAATTAAAGAGTATTTACTATACTACATACACAAAAAAATTAATTTATTATTACGTATGCGACATCAATTCTCATACCTGTGAATGTGATGGATGTGTTTGACAGCTCGCATATGTATCCGAACTATCGATGCTTCCTTGTTCATTGTACGTCTTTGCATAGTGGTATTCCTGCTCGTTATACATCATCCTGGCAAAGCTTAACGTTTCTGATGGCTGAATCGGAGATATTTTGGATTCCACGAGCGATAAACCTAAATATTCTGCGCCGTTTTCTCCTCCACCACTGCCGCTACTGAATTTAAGAGACCTCATTTCTTGACACACTGGGTTACGAAAATCGCTAGTAGCAAGAGGCATTATGTTTTCTGCGTCCATAAAGTCTTTGTATTCCTAAAAATACAAAATAGATGAAAAGTCTCGATTACGTGAGAGATCGCTGAGAGAATATTAAAAACAGTACGCTTTCTAAATTTTGCGCAGCTTTCTAGGTATCGACTCTCTTATCCAATCAAATCTCTCTTTTTAAAATAGTTTATGTCTCTGTAGATTGCTTTAGTTTTTTTAAAAACATTTAAAATTGATTTCATAAATTCTGTTTTTCAGAAAACAAGAATGTCTAAAATGTACTGAAAAGACATCTAAAAAAGATGTAAATGTGCTAATTGTTTACGTATATCTTAGATTTTATTAGTAGATTAATATTTAATCCTAATCTAACAATAAGTTTAAAATTCCTTTTGTGTTTAAATTACAGATAAATTAATAATATACATATATACACATACAGAAAAAAACGACAAATCGCAGATTCACAATTATAATCAGAGAATTGAAAGCCTGTTTACCCAGAAATGCGTTTATCTTGTCAATAATGAATCTACTCATTTGCAAAACAGTTTCATAGTAAATGAAGAAACTACAAAATGTGCTTTCTCTCTCTCTCTCTCTCTCTCTCTCTCTCTTCCCCCTCTCTTTCTCTTTTCTCCTTTCTATCTTTTTCTTTTTCTTCTGCCTCTCTCTTTCTCCTTTTTTCTCTCTTCCACTTACTCTTGCTCTTTCTACATATATGAAGAAATAATTTCTAGCGACATTTAGTGCATGTATAATGTGTGTGTGTGTATATATATATATATCCGTGGAAAAGACATTAAAAATGTAAAAAATCCGCCAAGTATATTTTTAACGTTTTTACCTCGAAAAAAATTGTATCAGAATGAAAAAAATGAGACCTTTGTATTATCTTAAATATATTTATAATATGACTTCGAAAAAAAACTGTTGTTAAATCATATAAAAACCTAAGTGGCGTTATCTTCAATATATAACAATCACACAAAATTATTTTGTAATTAATATACCTCGAAAAAAACTATTGAATCAAATTAAACCAACAGAATCCAAGTTGTATTAACGTATACATGATTTAAAAAAAATTAATTA
>NW_012096409.1:0-1100 GCF_000956235.1 Wasmannia auropunctata | reverse complement strand
TTGCATTATCATGATAAATAGAATTATTATCAAATGATACACAATTTTATATTCTTTCTTTATATGCTTTAGTTTTTGCATTCACTTCACGAATCTCGATTATTACATATTACAAAAGCAGTCACAATTTAATTTGCGGCTATTTTATTAGGTTTCTTTTTGGCCGAGCTAGTGAGCGATTTCTGTGACGTGGTCATAACGATGTATCTCTTCGAATACAAAGTGCGTTATTTTATGATACTGAACTTATTCTACTGATCCGTAATAATATCTTTATCCTTCTTTCATTTTTTGCAAAAAAAAATGTAACATGAAATTATTGCATGAAAAAAGTCGATACATATATCATATGCGTACATTGTTATGTGTGTCGGTGGAATGGGTTAATTAAGAACCACACGCGTAGTTTCGCTTGAATATTGTTTATTTTTATAATTTGTACACTGATTCGAATATCACTATGAAATATTGCGACAACGCCTGGGGCGAACTTGTGCCCTAAGTCGCGTAGGACAACGCCTAGAGGTGAACGCCCTGAGTCCTAGTATATGAGTTTAGAATCTGTGTCGTATCGACTATTTCGTATCGTATCTGTTGATCGACTGTGTTGCGCATTGATCCCGAGACCCCTTTTATAGGGAGTCGAATCTGTGGATTCGACTTCCTGTTGGTGAGTTCCGGAAGGGGGGAGATGAATTTCGTCGTAGACGATCGGATGACCTAAACAAACAGATCGATATCTTTTTCTTTTTGAATACATATTTGCGTAGCCTACTGGCGACAGTGAGACTCGTCTAATACGCATATTTGTGTCGCCTACTGGCGACGGTAATAGAGATACGTCATCCGGTTTCGTGTACGGTAGATGATTTACAACCAACAGATGTTTTATACATAACATACATGTATATCATTTACTCACAATAAGATAACCGTACTATCTTTATTAATTAAAATGTACACAGAATTAATTTCTATTAGAATATAATTTTCCTAAAAAATCTCATAATATTTAAAACTGTTTTAAATTAAAAAAATGTTTTATTAAAAAAGGTTATATTATATATTGTATTTAATATATGTTTTATTTATTTATTATT
>NW_012096408.1:0-853 GCF_000956235.1 Wasmannia auropunctata | reverse complement strand
AATTTATTGCTCTTAAAATATCCCGTAGCAAATTTATTGCTCGTTGTTTAAGTTGATAAAATCGATCAACAGTGCAATGTACTAATAATTTCAAAGATTTACATTTTGAAATTCTCAAAATAAAATGTAAATTTCTGAAGTTATTAGTACAGTGCACTAATGCATGATCGATTTTGTTAATTTAAACAACGAGCAATAAATTTATCATAGGATATTTTATAAGATAATAAATTGTAGAAAAGATTTTAAAACTGAATTTTAAAACAGTAACTAATTTGTTTATTAAAACGTATCTACAATTTATTGCTTTTAAAATATCCCGTGGCAAATTTAGTGCTTATTGTTTAAGTTAATAAAATCGATCAACAGTGCAATATACTAATAATTTGAAAGATTTACGTTTAGAAATTTTCATGAATGACAAAATAGTATTCAAAATATATGTTATATTTGAAAAATATAAAATATAAAAGATATCAATTAAGTATAGGTGGGCTTTTTTGAACAAAAATAAGACGTTTAACACAACAAAATGCGTGATATCATTAAAAAAATTACCTTTTAAAAAAAGGAAAAAAAAGGTGTCAAGTATAGACATACCTTTTGAACAAAAAATTATTGTGCCAAATTAAAAAATAAAACCCAAGTGATTCTGTCTTTAATTAAAAAAAATAGCTAAATGATACATATTTTTATAAAACTGTTGTACAATTAAAAAATAAAACTCAAGTAATGCAGTCTTTAATTAAAAATAAACTTTAATTATTCAACTAAAATTGTATATTTTATTTGTATAAAAGTTTTGAAATCAATAAATGGTGCCAAGTTATAATTAGATCGGAAGAGCACACGT
>NW_012096407.1:0-551 GCF_000956235.1 Wasmannia auropunctata | reverse complement strand
TTTAATTTTTACATGTCAGAGATAGCAACAAAATCGGAAATTGTTATATTTCAATAGTACGATACTTGCAGATTGTTTTTATATCGAATTTAAGTGATCAACAAATTTTGGAAGGATCGGACAAGGGAACTTAAAGCGCGCGGCGCGGTCGGCCGGGATAACTATTTAATTTTTACATGTTAGAGTTAGCAACAAAATCGGAAATTGTTATATTTCAATAGTACGATGCTTGCACATTGTTTTTATATTGAATTCGTCTGAGCAACAAATTCTGGAAGGATCGGGCAAGGGAACTTAGAGCGCGCGGCGCGGTCGACTGGGATAACTATTTAATTTTTACATGTTAGAGTTAGCAACAAAATCGGAAATTGTTATATTTCAATTGTACGATGCTTGCACATTGTTTTTATATCGAATTCATGTGAGTAACAAGAAGGGTCGGGCAAGGGAACTTAGAGCGCGAGGCGCGGTTGGCCGGGATAAACTATTTAATTTTTACATGTCAGAGTTAGCAACAAAATCGGAAATTGTTATATTTCAATAGTACCATG
>NW_012096406.1:0-865 GCF_000956235.1 Wasmannia auropunctata | reverse complement strand
ATGACTCTTTCCACAGGGTTTGACTGCGGAATATATGGTGTGGTGGTCCTTGCAAAAATTCTGTAATCTCTGGCAAATGCCTTCCACCGTAATGTAGCAAATTGACCTCCGTTATCGGTCAGTATTTCTGTGGGTAAGCCAACACTTGGGAAATACTCCTCTTCTAGTATTTCAATTATTGTATCCAACGTCTGGTTTTTCATTGGGTATAATTTGGTATACTTTGAAAATTGGTCCATTATTACCATTATATATTTTAATCCTCTCGCTGTTTGTGGAAGTGGACCAAACAAATCAATAGAAATGACTCGCTTTGGCCCCTTAGGTAGTTCAAAGTATTGATCACCCTCGGATACTCTGGTGTTAAATTTCGTGGCTTTGCACGTGTCACATGATGCTACTACATCACGTGCTAATTTGTCAATGTTTTTGGCATAGAAATGCTTCTTCGTGAAGCCTATTACCTTGTCCGTTCCAAAGTGTAATAATAATTTGTGGATTTTTTGAATTATTCTCTACGTGATCCTTTCCGGTAGGTAGATGACATCTCCACCCCCGTGACATTTCAATCGTACGAGTCCATCTCTCTCGTAGACGTTTTCTGGATTTTTTTCCAATAATTTTTTAGTTTTGTCGTCGTGTCTCTGCGCTTGACGTATTATGGTTATCCATTCTGACGTATCATTGCCATCGTTCGGATTTTGGATGAGAGCTACGTGTTTTATTTCGTCTGATTGTAGGTTTGCTCCCGTACTGTGCCTTGACAATGCATCAGCGTCACAATTTTCTTTTCCTGGCACATGGATTATCTCCAACTCGAACTCCTGGAGAAAAGAGAACCACCTCGCTATGCGAGATCGGAAGA
>NW_012096405.1:0-685 GCF_000956235.1 Wasmannia auropunctata | reverse complement strand
ACAGGGTTGCCCGCTAAGTCCCGCTCTGTTTAACTTGCTGGTGGCAGATATGGAGGACGAGATGAGAAAAATAAAGTGGGGAGGGATAAAAGTGGGTGAGGAAAGGGTTTACTCATTAGCGTATGCGGACGATGTGATGTTACTGGCGGAAGAAGAGGGAGAAATGAGAAGCATGTTGGATAGGCTAGAAGGTTATCTGAAAAGAAAAGGGTTAGAACTAAATGCAGGGAAGACGAAGGTAATGAGGTTTAGGGAGGGGGGTGGGAGATTGAGCAAAGTGTACTGGAGGTGGATGGGGGGAAAGTTGGAGGAGGTGAAAACATTTAGATACCTGGGATATACGGTGCAGAGGAATGGGAGGCAGGATGCGCATGTTAGGGAAAGGGTCGCTAGAGCAACGTTGGTAATGGGTAGGATATGGGGTATAGGAAAGATAAGATTTAGTAAGGATTGGAAGAGAAGGATGTGGTTGTTTGATAGATTGGTGTGGACAGTGGTGGGATATGGAGTTGAGATTTGGGGGTGGAAGGAGAGAGAATCAGTAGAAAGGATGCAGGAGAGGTTTTTGAGATGGGTTTTGGGAGTGGAAGGAATAACACCGGGATATTTGGTGAGAGAGGAAATACAAAGGTGGCGGTTAAGGAGCAGGGCGGGGAGGAGAGCGTGGAAGTTTGAGGAGAGGTTG
>NW_012096404.1:0-326 GCF_000956235.1 Wasmannia auropunctata | reverse complement strand
TTCGATCGTACACGGAATATTGGACACCGTTCGTTTGGACACTGTTCAATCGTACACGGAATATTGGACACCGTTCGATTGTACACCGAATATTGGATACCGTTCAATCGTACACGGAATATTGGACACCGGTCAATTATACACGAAATATTGCACACTGTTCGATTGTACACGGAGTATTGGACACCGTTAGATTGTACACGGAATATCGGACACCATTGAATCAGATACTAAAAGACGGACATTGTCAATTTACTTGTAAACAATATATAATTAGAGTTATCTGATTGCATTTCACAATTATAAATATTTAACTGACATTTTAG
>NW_012096403.1:0-672 GCF_000956235.1 Wasmannia auropunctata | reverse complement strand
TACGGAAACGTTGTGAGCGCTACCAGTACCTGAATGTATTCCCTTAATCCAATTTGGAAGTTTTGTAAGGCTAGCGTTCTGTGTATGCTCGTAAATAACATGTTATTGCTCGAGAGTGTGGTTTTTTCTTCTTCCATGCTCTCGAAGAGGTCTATGGTGAGGTCTTCCACTCTGCGTCCGAAATCCTTCGCGCTTTCTCCCGGCTTTTGCTTGATTGAGTTAAACTCTCTTTGCAAATTGGTAATGCTTCGCTGGCACAAATACTTGGTTTCCATTTCGCCCTTGAATTGAGCGAAGTTGCTAATACTGCGCGTGCGGAAATCTTTGCGTGCTTTTCCCTTTAATTTGGTACAAATTAGGGCTTCCAAAAATGAATTTTCGTCTGCCGGATGAATGTTTTTCATCGCGTAGAAAGCGGCTTCCAAAAATTCATGCACGCGATCCCGCGAGCTACCGTCGATTTCTGGCACTAGCTTTCGCGCCTCAATCAGGCTCATGAAACTATGAGTTTGTCCCGGTTGATTGCGGATGTCGTCTTGCGATCTCGAAATGTTCAGCGCGGAACTATTGTGATTCTGCACCGAATAATTACGAGTGTCGTCTAGAGGCCTTGATGTATCTAATGCAAAGCTATGATCGTATGTTTCGCGGCATCGATCGCGGTGCCCTTCA
>NW_012096402.1:0-632 GCF_000956235.1 Wasmannia auropunctata | reverse complement strand
TGCTGACATATCGTGTCAACAGACTTTGTCGACAGATCCTGAGCTTAATGCGGACACAGATGGCTATGGTTCTGCTACCAGAATCTGTTCGAATTTGCTGCCAATCTGCATGCAGACTGTGCGCAGTTTGCTATCTGGGTATGTATATTTTCAAATTTCAATCATATGTATGATTATATATGGTAATTTTTTTATTTCTTCAAGCTTGATTGTAAAAAAACGATGCAAAAATTATCCTTTTAATTATTTTTATGTTTCTTTCTTATTATCATTTTTCTTGTATTAAACAATAATTTTACAAAGAAAAGAAACATATATACCTATATATATATATATGGATTTGTATGAACATATTTCGTATATAATTATATATTTTTATATGTTTATATATATCTATATATGTTCTTGTGTAAACAATTTTTACCGATACGATACGGGTTATACGATAGATACAATCAATTATGTATAGTACATTCATGATCCGAACTATAGTATAAAATAAAAAGAGACTGATAGAATATAAACGTGCGTGCAATGAAGACAACCACCTCAGTCGTAACAACTTTGCAGAGTAAAATATTTTATTTTTTGAGGTTGGCCAACAATGTTTTGAACGGTCAGAAAACAAGCGA
>NW_012096401.1:0-390 GCF_000956235.1 Wasmannia auropunctata | reverse complement strand
CCCTTTGCTCTTCCTCTGTCCTTAACCCTTTCGGCATAACTACACATCCACTCGTGTGACTCTGGCAACCTCTTCTTCATATTTTCCCAGCTCTTCTCCTCCACCCATGTCTCACTTAAACTAACAAAGTCAAATTCCCCTACATACTTCCAGAAATCCACCCCTTTATTATAAACTCCTGCCACATTCCAGAAAATCACCTTCTTTGTACCTTTATCTTTTTTTTTCCTTAACCTTACTTTTCTTTTTCCCTATTCCTTTCCTCCCCTTTTTCCTTTTGCCTCCCTCACCCCCGACACCTTCCGCATACCCTTCTTGGCCTACGTAAAATGCTTCTCTGACTCTTCTCTCACATTCTCCGCCCCTCTTTCCTTCCCTTCCCTCTCTTTT
>NW_012096400.1:0-333 GCF_000956235.1 Wasmannia auropunctata | reverse complement strand
TTTTAAGGAACGGTGCCAACGTTCAATGATTCCATTCGAGCCGGTGATATGTTGTAGTTCTTGTTCGTACACATCCCAAGAGGTTAGTCAGAGCTTAANACTGTGCCTAGACCTGTGTGCCTTGGTCAGTGGTAATGGTCTTAGGCGCGCCGAAACGTGCAATCCATGTATGAACGAATGCTTCGGCTACTGCTTGTGCGGATATATCCTGGATTGGGGCTGCTTCTGGCCACCTAGTAAACCTGTCAATCATTGTTACACAATAACGGTACCCTTGTATAACGGGGAGAGGTCCGACTATGTCTAGGTGCACGTGATCGAATCTTGTATCTG
>NW_012096399.1:0-518 GCF_000956235.1 Wasmannia auropunctata | reverse complement strand
AGATCGGAGCCCTGGTCGCTATTCGGCCCTCGTAGGCCGAAANCCTTTGAGACAGGATTAGAGCCGTCAAGCGGAGAGAGGCCTGAGTCGTTCGCGACGAGATCGTGATCGTGACTCGGCCCCTGGAAATGCCCGTTTTTTGTCCACCGACGCCATAGATCGTGGTACGAGACGAATCGACGGAGTCGCTGAGCGAGAGGCTCCGTGATGAGCGAGATCTCTGAACCCGGGTCGATCAGAGCGCGAGCGGGGACCGGCGAGCCATACCTGTCGTCGACGGAAATCCGTGCAGTAGCCAGAAGGACGACCGAGCGCTCGTCCTCGTAGTGTGCCCCCTGCTGTACGTGGAGTGACGTGGATGCATCAACCACCGCTGGCGCGGTCGTGCAGACCTCGTGAATGGAGGAGTGAATGCCGCTGCTTGCACGTGTTGCAGACCCTAGTCGAAGGGCAAGAGCTCGAGCGGTGCTTTCCGAAGCAATTGAGGCAGAGATTGTTCGCCTCCACGTATTGCTTCT
>NW_012096398.1:0-317 GCF_000956235.1 Wasmannia auropunctata | reverse complement strand
TGTTTACATTCGATGATGAGGGTCTATCAACGTGAAGAGACGCGAGACAGAAATGTAGAATAACACACAAATGCTAACGCGATAGTTTTTAGCAAACAGGAAAAGTATATTATATATATTCCGTAAGATAAGAAGTAGGTATACAACATTATTACAAACATAGAAAATGGAAAAAAGAGAATAATTCTGAGATGCAATTTTGCCACGCGAAAAAATTCAATAACATAATAAAAAATATATTAACAATTCAGTCCTATTGCATTATCAAGTCACAATCATAAATAAATTAATTTATTCTGAAGTTTCGATGCACATTA
>NW_012096397.1:0-540 GCF_000956235.1 Wasmannia auropunctata | reverse complement strand
AATGCTGGAATATAGAATTCCTGTTTGATAGCGTCCTCTGTACGTTTCACGGAGAAATGACCTTTGCCATGAGCCATTTGGATGATTTCATTTTGCATGTCTCGTGGTATGACTAGTAATTCACGACCGTCTTTATATTTATATAATACGTCATTACGCAAAAGGTAATCATCGTAAGCCTTTTCCTTTAGAACCTCTATAATAGCTCGTAGCTCGGGATCATTCTTTTGAGTATTTGTGACTCTTATTACGATATTGTCTTCAATGCTAATTGCCATAACTGGATAACGGCTAAGCGTATCTACGTGCCTCATTCGGGAACCAACTCTATGTTCGATGGTTGTATCGAATTTTTCGATCAACAAGGCCCATCTTGCAATCTTAGCGGATAACTTGATCTTGTTCATCGTTTGTTTAAAAACTGCACAATCCGTGATAATCTTAAATTTTAACCCTAAAAGATAATGGCGAAACTTCTCCAAAGCTCTTATTACGGCCAAAACTTCGAGTTCATAACTCGTATATCTAGACTCTGTTTCA
>NW_012096396.1:0-366 GCF_000956235.1 Wasmannia auropunctata | reverse complement strand
AATACNCGTAAANGTTTTCGAAACGTAGGCCATGCGGATTCTCGAGAAGACTTATCAACACATTTGTTTTACCGCAATTCGAGGGGCCACAGATGACACAACGTATCGAATCTGGTAAAAGAGGGCCGTGTCTACGTGCCCATCTGCCTTCTTCATTCGAAGTTACTCTCGTTTTACGATCAAGATTCGACACTCCTATTCGTCGCCACTGCCGCACAAATCGCATCTCTCTCTCTATATCGCGCGTGCGCGAATGTATATGATTGTTTTGTTCCTATCGCTTTTATAATAATAATAATAATAATACCAACGCGACAAAGATGATAAGCGCAGTAATCGAAATGTATCCCATAATAACGGACAAGC
>NW_012096395.1:0-850 GCF_000956235.1 Wasmannia auropunctata | reverse complement strand
CTCTCAAGTTTTCAGCCGATGCATATATTTGTTAACGCATATTTCAGACGTGCACGTACGTGAGTGCACGCTGAAATCCAGACAGCCACGCTTGCTTTATCGCAAACGATCAAAGCGGCAATTAATATTAAAACCGACGGCGTGGCGCGGCCTCCGTTTCCGCGGAAAATGAAAATAGCTCGGATTTCAATTAAAATGTCCGCGCACAATGAACTCGCATAGCGGAAGAATAACACAGTTCTACCCATAATCCTTTGTTGCCGGCGTCGAAAGAGAAAGAGCGGGATGCGTTTGCGAGTACGAGAGCGAACCGTCGTCGCGCGGTGCCGCGCTTCCTAAGAGCGAAGAAATTCCTCGAAAACCGGAAGACCTTGGGGCTCCAATTTTAATTAATACCATCGGGCAAACAGACCGTACCCGCCTAAACCATTGTTATCCTTGCAATGCGCATCAACCGCGCCAAAACAATACAACCACTCTGTCAACGGATTTACTCGAACGTTCGTCTTCATTGCTGCAGTCACGGAAAATTCGCAGAAAATAAAGCGCAATAAAGCACTTGTAAAGTATTAGCCGAGATGCCACGCGATGCGAGAATTATTCAGAATAGGTAAAATCGGTGAAAATCGGCTGTTGGAAAAAAAACGATTGCTAAATCAACATATACGGTCACTTTGGCGATATAGAAAAAGTTATAAGTTTTCATATACATATGAAGGAAATAAATATATACTGCTATCAAATTTTAATTATAATATAATCGATAAAAGTCTTTGTATTCGATATCAAAATTATTCACTCGCGTAGATATTGATCGGAACAAGCTAGAACCTGTCTCTTATACACATCT
>NW_012096394.1:0-990 GCF_000956235.1 Wasmannia auropunctata | reverse complement strand
TTGTAGACAATTCTAAAACGTTCACTCACATGGATTTTAAATGTAACAAACGATCGCATACAAATTATTGTTTTATTCTGCTATATTTTTCTATTTCTAAGTACTATTGCGCTTAGATCTTTCTAACGATTACAAAATAAACAATTAATTCTGATCCGAACGAGAGCAAGTTTTCTTCTATTTCTTCGGATCATCTCATGGAAGATGCTTTCCCTAAAATTTCACTTTCTTTTGTAAAATAATAGATCAGTTTGATAAAACTCAATTTTTGCTCTCGAAAGTTTCAATTTCAATCGGTTCAAATTTACAGCTATCATTCGCCCAAAGTTCTTTATAAGTGTTACAAGGAGAAAACATTGCGGATGATGACGTGTGTCCATTATATGTTAATTAGTCCCGGAAGCATTCCAAAGTTGAAATATAATATCCAGGCCGGTCACAGCATCTAAATTTTAAGTATCGCGCGTCGCGGTTCCGTATCGTATATAATGTTTGATTTACAAATGCATCGAAATGAATTCGCGTTTTACTTTCAAGCAGCGGCTAATATTAATTATAGCTATCTTCGACACAATGATAAAAAGTCACACTTTTAACAGTCAAATTAATTTACAATAGAAAATGTTTAATTTACATAGATTTTTCCGGAGAATTCCGAGAAGAGTTAAATTAAATTTTATTAATTAATTTTATTAATTTTATTAATTGATAGAGATTTGTCGATTATAAGTATACGTATATACATGCGATCTTGTCTCTTTTAAATTTCTGTCGTAAGCTAAAAGCGTAATTTATTGTATTAACCGCATCATGTTATAGATAACAGTAGTTGGCGATATTGCATCGCATAATGTTACAGTTATAGAATTTTTACGTGACCGCACGCAACACGCAAGTAAAGAAGGAGAGGATCAGAGAGTCGCGCACGTACTTCTTAACGTACCTTTTAATCGCTACGTTCCATTATGTCTTTAACTTGCAGCGTCGTCA
>NW_012096393.1:0-812 GCF_000956235.1 Wasmannia auropunctata | reverse complement strand
ACTGGCCAATTGTAAAATAGCTCTTTGGGATATGCCAGTCATTTTGCGTATGCATGAACGAGATTAAGAGATGATGGAAACCCGAAGAGGGAAAGAGAGAGAGAAGGAGGGGGGAAAAGCGTGAACGAGAGCGAATATGTGCGCGAATGTGTTTGGTGTGTTTATGATACTGCTTAATTGGAATGGGGCTGTGGACAAAAGTGCTGGACAGAGACACATGTCACTTTCGTTTCGCGTTACGAGAGCACCCTAATGTTCATTACGAATTTACAAACGTATGAATCAAAGTGGCGTACTCGTTCGAGTTTATAATACGTTATTCTGTTACTGTTATTCTGTTAGAAAAATTACACTACTGTGATAAAAATCATTTTTTTAAACTTAACGACAAAGGCCAGCCGTACGCGAATCGACCGATTATTCCCCGGTCTCGCTTAACGGCGCTTGTTTGGGGAAATGAATCGCGTCCTTTTTTCACCTTTAATCGGCTGCTCTTGACAATGCCGAAATAGAACAAAGGGTGGCGAAAGACTTAAGAATGGAACGTGAGTTGGAAGGAAAATGAGGCATCGCGATTTCCCGTGCCTCCCTTCCCGTAAGGAACAAATACCGGGGCGTTATTCAAGGTTTCGCTTCATTGCAATGCAACATTGGGGCCCGCGGTATGATAATCAGGAGGGGGAGACCGCGACATTAGCAAGATTGATAACGGATTGTCACGGAGAAATCTGTGATGGATGTTACGCGGGGAATCCGCGCGCCTACCCGACTCACGTTACCACTTCGCTACATTTTAAATATTTAAATTACGT
>NW_012096392.1:0-446 GCF_000956235.1 Wasmannia auropunctata | reverse complement strand
TGCCTTGCCAGCCCGCTCAGAGATGTGTATAAGAGACAGACTTGGCACTGTAATCCATTGCTATTCTGTAAACAAAAAGCATGCCGTACTGTTGAGCAGCAACTGACAAGTGAGCTTTATTTCAAAGGTACATCATGCTGTACATATATAAATTATATACCATACAAGTCATATATAGATATTGCTGATGACGTAACGTATCTCGTTTCTTATTAAAAGCAGAAGTTCCCTTGAGGCGGATGCGTTAGCTACTTTTACATAGATTAACGCGGCTGCGGCTCATCCGTCACTTTTTAAAACGATATCTCGTTAATCCAGATTTGAGGATCCGCAGAAACCGAACCGCTAATTTCGTCGCGTCAGAGGGGCGCCCTGAAGCGAAAGGAAATTATTCTCATTGTCTTCGTAGGACGCAAGACGGAAAAAGAGAGAGAGAAAGAGGGAGA
>NW_012096391.1:0-540 GCF_000956235.1 Wasmannia auropunctata | reverse complement strand
TATCATTGTAAAAATAAATGCAGAAATTACTGTTTTTTTTTCAATTTCGTTATCGTTACCAACTATTCAGTATCAGCTTGAAAGTAAACAAGAATAATAATGTATCAATGTCGCATGAAAGGATAACAATAAAGTTTGATTTTACATGTATCTACGTCTTTTTTACGAATAAATATAAATATGAAATATGAGATGCATGAGAATCGCGAACAAATGAAGAACGAACAGATATAGCATTTGCTAAAGCAAAGAATTAATCTTATAATCGGTATCTTCGATATTATTTGAAATTTCAGAGTTATCTGACCTTATCTGACCTTATCCTAGCGATTGTATCTTTTATAAGAATAATATTTGTGAAAAATATTTAGAAATTACATAGAAAAATTCTTACGAGGAAAGGGAGTCAAGTGTCCCTCTGATTTTAATGAGCTTGAAATATCTTATTTTCTAGACAAACCAAGAATTAAGCAACCGCCACGAGACAATCGCATATTCGTCCCCGTACGCACTTTTAAGGGATGAAACATCCCTTAGAAA
>NW_012096390.1:0-334 GCF_000956235.1 Wasmannia auropunctata | reverse complement strand
TTCAGACGTGTGCTCTTCCGATCTTTGCAAGATTATTTTTTTCAGTGATTCGTATACTGAATGTTGAACCGTCCGAGTTGATGCGGCGGCAAAGTGACTCGCGCTGCCGTTTATTATTACCGCTTATCGATTTATTTGACATGTACTCGATATAAATACGAGAATTTTTGTATATCGAGGAAAAAAAGAACGTTCCCACGTCTTATCGATTAAAAGTTATCGAACTGATAAATTCGTACCTCTGCGTGGCAGCTTCAGTGCACATTAGGAATTCTAAAAATATTCCCGATAAATCATCCTCGATCCCGCGATCGACTTCTCTCTCTCTCTCTCT
>NW_012096389.1:0-413 GCF_000956235.1 Wasmannia auropunctata | reverse complement strand
ACTTTTATGATTTTGTACAAAAATAATCTATCAAAAGTAGAGAAAGCTTATTTTTTCAAAATTCTCATTTTTACCTCTGATAAATTGTCAATTGTTTGCAAATGGTATGGTATAAGATATAACGATCTTATAATGACTTCCGCTAACGAAAGCATTCTCTTCTAACAAAGAAAATATCTTGTCGCACAAAAATGGATTCATTTATTACATAATAAATTTTTTGCGAAAAAGAAACGTTTGTACGGTCATTTGTCACGGAAACACTTGTTCACACTTTTTGACATATGCTTAGAATCTTAAGGGGGCCATTATTATAACAGCAAAAATAACTACTTGTTTGATCTAAAAATGATGTGTCAACGTGCCTTGTGAAATTTTTATGGGTCGCTTAGAACAAATGCAAGTTAAACAAA
>NW_012096388.1:0-324 GCF_000956235.1 Wasmannia auropunctata | reverse complement strand
TCACAACGTTTTCATTTTCAAGAGCTCGTTTCAAAATATTGTTTAAAAAATATACCTGCATTTGAGTCATAAAAATTATTCAAAATAAAATATTGCAAGCTATAACATAACTGCGCTACGCTGTCGATTCCGCCGAAATGACAAAGCGGAATTACTCATCTATAAATTACATACTGCTTTAATTTACCGCTTTACAGTGTAATCGATCGATTAATGTCGCATAGCTTCTCTTCGTCGGGCCCATTTAGTTTCACGTCATATTTATTTGCATTTTTCTTTTCTTGGCGCGATAAATGGAATTGGCACTAATTTACGCTGCATATT
>NW_012096387.1:0-441 GCF_000956235.1 Wasmannia auropunctata | reverse complement strand
TCTTTAGCAATTGCCGCGAAGACAATATTAATATTTCACAAAATATTAAAATTAAATAAAAATTATAAGAGGCTCATAGGAATAAATTCAAATAAAATCAATAACAGTACTATTAGGTCAAGCGGGATGTTTATAATGTAAACATATTATCATGTACACCCAGTTTGGCTCAGCGCTGTTATTGATTTTATTTCTATTGTTTCTATGCCTCTTATAATTTATTTAATTTAAAATTTTTGTGAAATATTTTAACGTAACAATTTAAAAAGTTTTATAAATGTTTACGAAATATTTCTGAAACATTTCAAAAAATGATATCACAAGAAATATTTCATGCTGTGTGGGCAGTATATTGCTAAACAGTTTTATTATATTCATATTCATTTGTTATTTATTTTCATATTTATTTGTTAATTAGGCGTACCTAAATAACACCGACGT
>NW_012096386.1:0-358 GCF_000956235.1 Wasmannia auropunctata | reverse complement strand
GACAGACAACGGTCGATCTCGTTGGGTCGATGTTTGATCACCAATTGATGACCAATAAGCTGTATCTTATTCTAAGTCCCTTATCTAAGCGAACGTTCGCGAACGGAGAAATCGTAGAGTCCACCGGACGTAACACCGCGATTATCGATCGGTGTGAGACAATCTGTCATCGCTCGTATCGCGCGACTGGAAAGTTTGAAAGATGCGGTGCGCGGACAGTTCGTGCATGTGAGCGTCGGATTCAGTGCGGGACTCAGATGGCGTAAGATAGACGCAGCTTTCAATAGTCGTATACTGACCGGCGCAGTAATAAATTCCAGACACATTGAACCTCGACAGTTTCTGGAAGATGCGCGAA
>NW_012096385.1:0-333 GCF_000956235.1 Wasmannia auropunctata | reverse complement strand
TTTTAACACTTACGGTAACGGTGTATAATATTAAGCTTCACACAAGATGTTATGTTTCCGAGGATCTATTGCGGACTAAAAGAAGAGCGTCAAACGTACTGATATTATAGGTCAAATCGATGGATTGTTTATACGATGTAAATGTCGTTATCATATGTTATATCATATGTTGTCTAACAAAGAAATTTCTAGTGAGGAAGTATTGGTCTCTCTAGATGTTATATCTCTCTTTACAAACATTCCTACGGATCTGGTTTTAGAAGGCATCAAAAATAGATGGAACTTTATAGCAGAGAAAACAAATATACCTTTAGATGAATAGATCGGAAGAGC
>NW_012096384.1:0-369 GCF_000956235.1 Wasmannia auropunctata | reverse complement strand
AATTTCGAATTGTTCGTATAATTCTTGTTGTACAAAGAAATTCGTAAAATTATTAATTCTATTATTTATGTTGTGCATAAGATCAGCCATCTGTTGCTTCATTTCCAGGGTCGTATTATAAAGTTCTCCGAAGCTGGCTCGTGTCACCATCGTTTGGTTGATAAGTAATGCGGCGAGGTCATCCGTCTTATTCTCCACATGCATTATTGCGGCATTAATATTGAAAGCATCTTCCGTCGTTAATGTTCCAAATAAAACCTTACTGATTTGTCCAATAAAATCCAAAGGAGCTCTTTTCGTTCTTGATCTTCCAGTAATTTGACGTATGTGATCTTGATAGTATGTTATCTTGTTTAATTTAGTCCTTAA
>NW_012096383.1:0-421 GCF_000956235.1 Wasmannia auropunctata | reverse complement strand
TTATCCTTCTATACGAACACGAAATTTCTACAACATTATACGCCTACCAGCAATCTTAGTATTTCTCAATTATATAAGCCTATTCGCGAGAAATACGAAATTAACTTAACGGAAGCCACACAAGAAATATGGTTATCAAATCGCAGTGATATAGAAGCTACATTCGATGATATTATTGAAAAAGCTCGACAAATTAAAGAACGAAAAATGCAGAACTTCAAGTTCATTACGTATAGTGCCACAACCTTCTTCGTCAGCGTTCTAGGAACGCTTTCGCTTATCGTCTTTGCCTTATATCGAAGCTCATGGATCCGTAATACCACGAATCGCCTATACAAAGGATGCTGTATCAAAGGAAGTAAAACCGAAGAGTCAACCCCTCGCTCTTCAGCCCATTATATAAACGACGGTAACCAAAGCC
>NW_012096382.1:0-337 GCF_000956235.1 Wasmannia auropunctata | reverse complement strand
TTCCCGCATTTACAGAAAAATCTTGTCAGCAATCATTATTTAGTACATGTGAAAAATTTCGTCAAAAAATTCTTGCCTAAAATTCGGAGCTTTGAAGAAAAATTTTTTATATATAAAGCGACGATATAAAGAAAATTAATTTCTTAGGGAAAAAATGATCTCGAGTTGATCGTCGAGTATTAAAGTTAATGCTTGGAAATAAGAATACACACTGTATAATTCGAATATTATTTACAAAGTGACCTCGTCACAAGACAAATTCTTGTCAACAACGCGAGGCCTGATCGGTTCAGTTCGGTGCGATCTTTTGATCGTGGTGGTTCAAATATCAACAGCT
>NW_012096381.1:0-337 GCF_000956235.1 Wasmannia auropunctata | reverse complement strand
CCTTCAGCTTCATCCGCAGTGTTCGGGCGTGTCTTTAGGCTCATGGCGTTGTTCTTCGATATTTTTCTTGTTTGATTCATGCACATGTTTTCGTTTCTTTTTGCTTTTTCGTCTTTTTCGTTGTTCATGGTTAGATGAACTACTTAAATGTTTCCTCTTTTCGCCTTTTTGTCCAATTTCAGAGTCATCTGTATCATAATCAGTTTCATAAAAATATGACGTAGTTGCATCGTCACTATCGCTTTCTTTTAATGCTTGCGGAGTTTTTCTGTCGTCATCTGAGTCTTCATAAGGAGATAATTCGTCAGGTTTAATTTTCTTGTGTGGCGCAGGGTTA
>NW_012096380.1:0-373 GCF_000956235.1 Wasmannia auropunctata | reverse complement strand
AGGGTGACACCCTCGTTTGTTCCATGAATAACTGCCAAGCGATCCACTTTACGGATCCAAACTTCAACATCTTCATCGGCTGTATCGCTGAAAGACGGGATTTGTGAAGATAATATTTTAATGGCCTGGGGATTGGCCAGATTCCCCAACAAGGTTGACTCGTTGCGAGACGCGGATGGCGTGGTCGACGGGAACACTACCGGAGCTTGAACTTGTGCACTGCCAAGTTGAACCATCCATTGCGAGAACTGAGCCATCATCTCTTGATTTTGACGCATTTGATTCGTGAGTAACTGGAACATCTGATTGCCAGATAAGCCCGCGGCTTGAGCTGTCGCAGAGCCTGGTGAAGGATTAACTGTAGGAGGACGTG
>NW_012096379.1:0-497 GCF_000956235.1 Wasmannia auropunctata | reverse complement strand
CTGAAATTGGACAAAAAGGCGAAAAGAGGAAACATTTAAGTAGTTCATCTAACCATGAACAACGAAAAAGACGAAAAAGCAAAAAGAAACGAAAACATGTGCATGAATCAAACAAGAAAAATATCGAAGAACAACGCCATGAGCCTAAAGACACGCCCGAACATGCGGATGAAGCTGAAGGGTGCGGCTCACCGGAACGTCATAGTGACAGTAGCGCCATCTATGAGTATCCACGGAAAGCCCGTCGCACGCCCGACAACGCGAGCGCCAAAGCTTCGCAAAAGAGACGCCTCAGCGAAAACCACACAACGGGTGTCTCAAATAAACGCATCGACAATAAAAAATCTCATGAACAAGAATATACACATGAACGAGAACAAAATGTGCAATTCGAACCTATGGAAATTGCAACACATTCTAGCGATAGTTTCGAGGTACGTAGGAATATTGAAGTACAAGCAGAAATACATGCACCTCCCACAAATATAAAAATACTA
>NW_012096378.1:12876-13451 GCF_000956235.1 Wasmannia auropunctata | reverse complement strand
TTCGTACTGTGTCATCTAATTTACAATAATACCCGCTTCGCGAAGTTCCTCGATAATCGACAGCATCTCGTTATCGTGCGCATTGTGACCAGCTTGGCGCGAGGCCTCGAGCAATCGGAGGCGATCTACAAGCTCGTTGGGATCGTCCCAATGAATGTATTCAATCTTGCTATCATTCACTGTCATGGTGAGCGGTATACCTTTTCCAATTTTTTTACCGCTTTTCACATTTTCTGGCAACAGAGGTGCGATTATATTCTTATACTTGTGACCCTTGTTACCCATTATTTGACCGATCGCGTCTGTACGCGTTTGTAGCTAATAGAATACTCTGATATTTCTGTAGATCATCGTCATTGTAGACTGCTTTATTTGGATAACACATGAAAATCAATTCGTAAAGTCCTTGTGTTCCGGCATAACTTTTCCTATCAATGATTATATTATTGTTTTTATCCAAGGTAATACGTTTGTTGCCGAGCTTCGTTCCATCATTGCTAAAATAAACTCCGTAAACGTCGTCTATGTTGACCACTTTTTCACCGCTTAGGACCGCCCCCAGATATTTTTGCCCA
>NW_012096378.1:0-426 GCF_000956235.1 Wasmannia auropunctata | reverse complement strand
ATAACTCAATATTGCACGTCTGCTTTTCACCCTCAATCCAATGGTTCAATTGAAAGAAGCCACCATGTATTAACCGAATATCTAAAGCATTATATTACAGATGAACGAGACTGGGATAATTGGCTCGAGCATGCTATGTTCTCATATAATACTAGCGTACACGAAGGAACGAAATTTACACCATACGAATTAGTATTTGGCAAAATAGCACGAGTGCCATCAGCAATAAAAATAAATGATTCCGATGAGACATACGACGACTATGTTAGCGAATTAATTGATAAATTAACAGATTTAAGAAAATTAGCTGTTTCGAATCTGGGAAATGCTAAAATTCGTTATAAGCATTATTATGATAAGAAATAAAAATTCAAAATTATAAAATAGGAGATTTTGTGTATTTATTAAAAGCGAAAAAGAAGCATA
>NW_012096377.1:0-389 GCF_000956235.1 Wasmannia auropunctata | reverse complement strand
TATGTTGATATTTGTAGCTCGGTGTTTCAGGATTTCTTTCCATTTTTGTCAGTATACATTCCAGGATACATTCGGCATACACGACAAACGGGACATGTTCCTTCCTGCTGTAGTTGTTAAAACTCAGCCACTTGTTGTCTTCGCTTGGTAACCTGATCGCGCATTCGTTCATCTCCCCACAGTCAACACTGTGGACCTCCAACTTTTTGCTCGAACTAAAATAGTGCAGGCATCTGAAAAATCAATTTATTTACATTGTTGAATTGTTTATTTCAAAAGAATTTTTTTAAAGTTTTTATTATACATACCTATCACAAATGTATTTCTTATTCTTCTTTTTGCTCAGTTGCGAGCTAACGAGGCGGGACAAATTCTTGATCCATGTGAAA
>NW_012096376.1:0-435 GCF_000956235.1 Wasmannia auropunctata | reverse complement strand
TGTTCAAGGCATCAAATACATATTACATGTTAAATCTTTCACTAATAGCAAATTAATTGTTCTAAGCCTTTTTATAACATGCTGTCAAAAGCACGATTCAGCAAACCGGTCGCCTAAATCGTACCTGTGAGTTTATTAACAGTACCTCCTTCTAAACTATTGAATTTATGAATGAAAATAATTAAAAACACAAGATTGATAAAAGAATCTTGAATTAATATCTACTTTAATTGTAATTTATCAAAGAATATAGCTGTTTTGCTTACACAATTCGATGACGGTTTTTTCCTCTACAGACTTGCTACAGAACAACTTCGATCGTGTTAAAATAAATATAATGTTAATTATGTCATGTGATCTAAAGATAAAGATACATTAGTGTTCCTAAATTGTACCGATACGATATAAGAACTCTTATGCTGGTTAGGTTAGGTA
>NW_012096375.1:0-383 GCF_000956235.1 Wasmannia auropunctata | reverse complement strand
CGCGGTCAGTACTCGCGAAATCGACCCGTGCGCTCGTGATGGTACGATCCGCGAACGGACGCTAATAAAGTTAATTGCGCTGCACCCCCCCCTCCCCTCTTCTCCCGCTCCCTCTCGCCACCTAGAGTCAACAAGAAACAGAGCATTTGCGATCGCGATAGTCAGATAAGAAGCTACTGCCGTTGATAATGAATTTCTATCGTTGCACGGAAAGAACGATTTTGTTGAAAGACTTAAAAATTTTGCTAAAAACAGATCTGAAAATAATTTTTTATTGAATTATCAAAATAATTTGTTGGAATGTTAAAACTGATAAATATTGCTATAAAACGTTTTGATATTCTAGAAATTATTTTGACTTTTGCACAAAATAATTTTGATTA
>NW_012096374.1:0-571 GCF_000956235.1 Wasmannia auropunctata | reverse complement strand
AACTTCATAAAAACAGGAAAAGATTCTCTGGATTATATGTCACACAGTGATGTAGTATATAAGATCTCGTGCATGGACTGTGGCGCCTCATATGTAGGGCAGACGAAAAGACAGTTAAAAACGAGAGTCCATGAACACATGTCAGACATTAGAAAAACTAGCGGCTCTCCCTCTGTGATTTCGATCCACAGAGAAAAGGAGAATCATAAGTTTGACTGAGACAACGTCCAAATATTGGATAACGAGGAACAGTATCAAAAAAGATTAGATTAACATCAGAGATGATCCATATCATTAAACAAAAGAATGGACTAAATAAGCAAAGTGACACAGAGTTCCTTTCAGATACGTATCTTCCGATTCTTAACAGATTAAACCTTCCCTGAAGTAGTTCCTTCCTTCCTCCCTGAATCTCATTCTCACATCCCCTCCTAAACGCTTTAGTCGCCCTCTCCTGTCGGAGAAGGAAAGTGCTCTCGATCTTTCCTCGCCATTTTGTGCTTGTCACTCAGCTGACTAACGTTCCGTCAGACATCGCGGTTTTTATACATTGACTCAAGGTACTGTACGT
>NW_012096373.1:0-429 GCF_000956235.1 Wasmannia auropunctata | reverse complement strand
AAAGAATCAGATGTATTTCCTTTCGTTTTTCTATAGATTTCTTTTAAATGCTTTGTCTATAATAGATGAGTGACAGAAGCGTATCGCTTCGTTAATTGTTTTCTTAAGGAATTCATGAAATTTCAAGTTGCTGCTATGCTGCACTTGCACTGAGATTTGTTAACAATGTCTATCAAAAAAACACACTCAAGTTATTCGCGGAACACTCAACATATATGATATAGAATGTTTTGAAGATTTATTTAAAAATTCTATTTTTTATAAATTTAATTTTAATTTAACAGTACTTCTAATTTAGTTGGTAGAATTTCAAGATTATAGTTTAGAGCTGCACAGCACAGTTTAATCCTGCCGACACCGGCGACGTTATATGCGCGTGTGGAATTTCGGGAATTCACAGGCGCGCGGAAGCGTTACAATACCGCACTA
>NW_012096372.1:0-400 GCF_000956235.1 Wasmannia auropunctata | reverse complement strand
TCTCCATACAACAGTAAATGATAACACATAGGTATAACTAGATGCGGAGTCGCGAAAGGAGGTTCCAGCGCGGACCCAGCTGCAATTTTCTTTCTCTCTCCCTCATGCGGTATCTCCGTCCCACCCATGATTTTCGCGCGCGATGTAATTCGACGAAGAGATATGGAGCGAAAAAAAATTTACACATAATGTATATTTAACAGACAATGTATATATATTTAGCACATGATTAATACATTTAACACATAATGTATATATATTTAATTATGGAACGCATCATGCACAATATGATCTAACGCGTAAGCTATGAGTTCACATTCAATAAGCGACGTTTTATCATATACCTTACGCAAAATNTTTANCGCATCGTCTTTCTTCACAATACAATTGTGACGTAAAT
>NW_012096371.1:0-434 GCF_000956235.1 Wasmannia auropunctata | reverse complement strand
TCGTTACAGAATATTCATTTCCCGTCATCCATGATCTGGAATGCGAGCAGGCTTGGTTCGGTTTATGTGTACAACTCTAGTTTTATTTTGCGTAATTAATATCTTAATATTATTATTATTTAATAATTCTAAAATTTCGTACGGTCCAACATATTCATCATCGAATTTATGCTTCTTTTTCGCTTTTAATAAATATACAAAATCTCCTATTTCATAATTTTGAGTTTTTATTTTCTTATCATAATAATGCTTATAACGAATTTTAGCATTTCCCAGATTTGAAACAGCTAATTTTCTTAAATCTGTTAATTTATCAATTAATTCGCTAACATAGTCGTCGTATGTCTCATCGGAATCATTTATTTTTATTGCTGATGGTACTCGCGCTATTTTGCCAAATACTAATTCGTACGGTGTAAATTTCGTTCCTTCGT
>NW_012096370.1:0-467 GCF_000956235.1 Wasmannia auropunctata | reverse complement strand
CAAGAAAATTAAACCTGACGAATTATCTCCTTATGAAGACTCAGATGACGACAGAAAAATTCCGCAAGCATTAAAAGAAAGCGATAGTGACGATGCAACTACGTCATATTTTTATGAAACTGATTATGATACAGATGACTCTGAAATTGGACAAAAAGGCGAAAAGAGGAAACATTTAAGTAGTTCATCTAACCATGAACAACGAAAAAGACGAAAAAGCAAGAAGAAACGAAAACATGTGCATGAATCAAACAAGAAAAATATCGAAAAACAACGCGATGAGCCTAAAGACACGCCCGAACATGCGGATGAAGCTGAAGGGTGCGGCTCGCCGGAACGCCATAGCGACAGTAGCGCCATCTATGAGTATCCACGGAAAGCCCGTCGCACGCCCGACAACGCGAGCGCCAAAGCTTCGCAAAAGAGACGCCTCGGCGAAAACCACACAACGGGTGACTCAAATAAAC
>NW_012096369.1:0-669 GCF_000956235.1 Wasmannia auropunctata | reverse complement strand
TATTATAAATTGCGATTTATCGATTCATATAAATTTCTCAGTTCCAGTCTTGACAAATTGGCGTCAAATCTTAGCAAAGAGAAACTAAGAATATTGCAACGCGAATACAGTAATTTGTCCGCAGAAAATTTCAATCTTCTCACAAGAAAAGGTGTATTTCCATACTAGTACATTGACTGTGTCGAAAAATTGAATAATAAATGTTTACCACCGCGCGAATCGTTCTACAGTTCATTGACAGGTGACACCGTATCCGAGAGCGATTATGCGCACGCATGCACAGTGTGGCGGCGATTCTCTATCCAAACGCTCGGCGAGTACAGCGATTTGTATTTAAAAACAGACGTCTTGTTGCAGATATCTTTGAAAATTTTCGCGATAGTTGCGTCGGAAGTTATGGACTTGACCCCGCATACTATTATACTCTACCAGGATTTACGTGGGACGCGATGTTAAAACATACGCGAATCAATTTTGAATTGCTTACTGACATAGATATGGTCATGTTTGTCGAACGTGGTATACGCGGTGGTCTGAGTCAATGTTCCAAGAGATACGCGCGAGCCAACAATAAGTACATGCAGTCATACGATCCATCGAAACCGTCATTGTATTTAATGTATTTCGATGTAAACAATTTATACGGCTGGGTAATGTATCAACCATTAA
>NW_012096368.1:0-1126 GCF_000956235.1 Wasmannia auropunctata | reverse complement strand
TTCCGTGAATCGTCATTATACTCTGCGTTATACACATACGCGTCTCGAAACGGAGTCCGCGGAAGCGCCGTTACGCGGTAAATGTTCGCCATCCGTGCAAGTCGCGCAGCAAACCGAAATATTAATGAATCATAAAATTCACTTGCGAAAGTCGTAAATGACCGTCGAGCGACCGTCGTCCCATCTGGCCCGCGCGACGCCCGCGACAGGCGAGGAGGAATTCGAGCGCGCGAGCGCGCGCGGATCTCACACACCGAGCGCGTCTTGACAATCCCGGTCCCCGCACAATTACCGCCCGTAACGCGAGCGATCAATTTCTCGTCGCCGTTCTACGACGAGAACGGCGGGCCGTTACTTCAGCACGTACTTTTCGTGTGGGAATCGGATCCGCGCGATTCCTCTTCCCTCCGCGCCTCCCCCCTCGCCCCGGACGAGCCGCGCGTTCGAGGCAGCGAGGGAGCTGTGCGGTCTAGTAATGACTGGCTAACTAGGTTTTAATAGGAAGGCGATTTCTCGCAGCGAGAAAATAGACCCCTCGTTCGCGCGCTCCTCGCCGATTCTCGATCCGCGAACGAGGCAAGAAAGAGTCCTTCTTCTCTCCCGCGCGACGTCGAGGATCCTCCACGCGGAGCAGATGCGCGCTCGCGTTGATTGCCGACTACAATGCGCGCGCGGATCGCGCCGTGATCGCGCTGTTCGACAACAGATTGTAGTCGGGGATATTAACGCGAGATCGAATCCGGGGATCAGTATTCCTTCATCTGATATCTCAGATTACAATCTGTGACAAAGGCTACAGAAAGGAATTTTTTTATAAACGAATTGTCTCTTATTTTTAATGTAAAATGACGCAAAAAATAAAGAGGAACTGTCATGGTTAAAAATGACGTATAGCGAGGAAATATATATATATATAATTTTCTGATCTTAAGTTTGTGATAAAAATAATGAAATTGATCTAACGATTTGAAAATCATACATAGATTCCTCTCTGTAACTCGTTTTATGTTTAAATTAGACAGACGGTACCTAACGAGCGGTTTACGCATTAGTTTACGATGGAAATTAATAGAACATATGTAATCTTATTCATTGTCAGACAAGAACTTAACTCAATTTTGTAACT
>NW_012096367.1:0-797 GCF_000956235.1 Wasmannia auropunctata | reverse complement strand
CCCCCCCCCGCCCTCCTCGCCCTCATCCCCCGGGATGATATCGATTGCGAAAATGTGTCGCGCTGCTTTCGCGAACGTTGGAATTTGCCGGCGAGGGCCGGCAGGACACGGAGGTGGCGCCGGGTTGTCCGACCTGCAGTTGCACAAGATCGTGTAATAACGGGCAACGGCTGCGCGCGGCTTCTTCTATACCGTATCCGTACGTACGTAATACGTATGTACATGTAACGCATGCACGTATTATACGATTCGCGCGAGAAGATCGACGATAGAGCATCCGATAGATACGCGATACGCGCGCTGGTTACGTAAGCCGACTCGGCGAAATCGCATTCGAAGAAAGCAAAGACTGATTTATGTCCTTATACTCGATGCAGGAACCGCACCGAGCCCCGGCGGTATATAACGCGTGGAAGAAAGCGCGATGTATCTGACAACGCCTACGCAGTCGGAAAATTTGGATTAAATTTAACACATTTCACAGGTTTCAAACGGTTCGCCCACGTTGTGTCTATTTAATACAAGCTAAATAGTGTTAGAAAGTGACACAAACGTTATGTAAAAGTTAACACAAAAGATGTAACACTTTGAAACAAATTGTTGAAGTATATTTTTTTCAGTAAAATTGACATTTATAATAAGTTAAATTAATACGTGTATATTAACTTTTTGTTCATTTCTCTTAGAATTTACGTTTTAAAACTACTATCAGTTTTATGTTATTCATTTATTTACACAATAAATTGGTTATTTTAACAGTAAGAAGATGTTAAATATCAAATAAAAATACAAAATAT
>NW_012096366.1:0-744 GCF_000956235.1 Wasmannia auropunctata | reverse complement strand
CCCCTACCGATGGCAAAAAGGGCTAACGCAGCCATGAATTACATAAAATTCGCAGTTATAAATCATATCGAGGCAACGAAAACTCGGCGCTCCCCTCGTGCTTTCTACGCGCAATTTGATTCCGAGGGAAGTTTCGGATCTGAAGCACGGCAGATCCTCGCCATTTCACACTGGCATTCTCACACTCGTGCATTCTCTCGTCAAGCTTCGACGGATTCTCTCCTGCCCGTCGTCTTTCGCGTTCAACGAGGGAGAAGAGCATCATCGCGTAAGCCTCTCATCGGCAACTACTTGGTTGTCGACAACGCGGGGAAGAAGAAAAAAAGGAGAAGAATGAAGAGGGAGGGGGGATGGAGACGGAGGGATTCTAAGCGAGATCTCTCGTCGTGGTTGACAAACGACAGGACGACTAACGGCGCGGCGCGTCTGGCACCGCGAGAGCACGCAGTCGGCACGTAAAAGGGGAAATTCTCCTTCTCTCGTTTCGTGTCTGTCCTCTTGAAAAGACGACGGCGACGCCGACGATGGTCGGGGAACGAAAAAGTGAAAAATTTTCTCGAGCGGAAAAAATGATATTCAGCAGGCGGCCGCGGTCGATCCCGCGCTTCGTCCGCACTCACTCTTACTCTCCATTTCGCCATTTCCTCTCGGTTGTGACTTCCTCTCTTTATTGCCTTTCCTTTCTCCTTATCTCTTTATTGCCTTTTCTTTCTCCTCGTCGTATGCCGTCTTCTGCTTGAGAAT
>NW_012096365.1:0-1475 GCF_000956235.1 Wasmannia auropunctata | reverse complement strand
AACGTTTCGGCTTACTTAGCTATCATCAGTTATCATACAAATTTACATTACAATTACAATTGACATTAACGGCATAGATGTAATCTTATGTTTGTCGCAGTTCTACGAACATGACTATCATAAATCGTCATTTAATATAAAGTCTAAATACCACGTATACGTATTCATCAATTTTTTATTTATTAAAATATTCTTTATATTAATATAAACATTCAAAAAGTATGCTCGTTTATTGGATTAACTCTTCTTTTATTGTTTTATACATACAAGCGATAATTATTTTATAACCTGACTTAATGAAATTGAATAAAATCGAAGCTTCTCTCTACCCACAACGTCTTCTTTAATTTGATAATTAATAAATATGCTAAAATCTAATGGCTTATTCTTCCAATTGTAGTACAAGTTTAATTAAATATTATTATTTTTATAAAAAAAAAACAGACTCTAAAAAAAGATAAAGACATGATTTTCCGTGGTAGACGTGGTATTCCAAAAATTCTATTCTGCACATGTACCGCTTAAAAAATTTTGTGCGTAAGAACTTTGCATAGAATTTATATGTAAAATTAATTTAGCAAGCTAAAGATTAATAAATATTAACTTGTTAAACTCAAATAGACCTATAAGTTATTAGACCGTTATAAAACAAAATGATACAACAGATTCAGATTACTAATATATTTTATTATATGATGTACGTTATAAATTAAACGGCACTTTGATAATATCTTAATATGCATAACTAGGTCTTGATTATCTGAATAGTTAACTCCGTTGATGCAATCGGACTGTAACTGAAATCAAGTTATAAGTTTTTGTTTTTATTTGCTTTAAATTATTGCTTCCTTACATATATACATGACCGTTCTTGCGTATCGTAAAACATGTCGTCATCAAATAAGGTATTCACTATTAAGCGATAATTAAATAGCAACTTATTTTGAAACTCTCTTATGAATATCTGCTGCTCAATAAAGCCATAAAAATTCAATTTAAATGTAAGAAATAACAGAATGGTACTTATTAGAGTATCATGCGTCATAGAGTATATGATCAAATAACTAGTTTTAAATTTTATTATTTCTCTTATTATATCTGTTTAGTAATAAAATATTTCGTTAGCATAACATTTATATAAAAAAAGAGAATTACTTGTGTATAATTTTATAAAATTGTATTTTGTTTCATTTATAATATGTTATTTTATGCAAATTTACAATAATATTTAACTTACATAAATGAGATAAATTAATCTTATCAGCCTTTTTACAAAATATTTTTTATAAAACTTAAATAATAAATTTTTTTTATAGAAATAAATTAATAAAAATAAGGAATAATAACGAAACAATGAAAACGAAATTTATTTACGTCACAGTTAATTAAAACATATTAAATGTCTGAGCATGCAATGCAAATGCGTTATTTGTTTTTTTATGTCAAAAATTACTGACAAGAGATCGGAAGAGCAC
>NW_012096364.1:0-596 GCF_000956235.1 Wasmannia auropunctata | reverse complement strand
ATTTAACTTCATAAAAAATCAAATTCATCTTAACTCAAACAGTACAGTTTTTAAAGGTGAAACGAACATGATAAAATGACATTCGATCATGTTAAAAATATATTTTTTATCAATAATATGTGATTAGTTAAATTTTATGTTATGTTAACATGTATATTTTAACAAATATTTTTTCTCCTTTCCTGAAAAATTTAATTTTTTGAGTTAATTGGCTCACTTTTGAAGTAAGAAAACGATAATATTCTACGTATATTGAAGAGACGTATGCAATATACTGCAGAATGCGAATTTTATCTATGTCGAATCAACGTTAATATTAGATTAAATGGGTAAATGTTGGATAAGTTTCATCATTAGATGATGAATGTAAGACTTTTAACAGACTGTCTAATTTCGGTAACTAATCTAAGGATTGGTTGCAGAAATATTTAATGTTAAAAATTAAAAACACTTGTGAAAAAATGATCGATTTCCTTGATTTAAGAGAAGATCGTTTTCAATTTGATGAATTATCTATTGTTCTTGTTAATATCTCTTTGATTTAAACGAGGTGTTCCTTTTTCCCCTCTCTATTCTGACTCTCTCTCTCTCTCTCT
>NW_012096363.1:0-596 GCF_000956235.1 Wasmannia auropunctata | reverse complement strand
TATTAGCTTTACGTTTATTACACAATGTTGTATAATCGTCAGGTCTTTCACGATTGAAGCTCGTGGTCTACATTTTATACAATCGAGAGCGCACGAATTGTCCTTGAAAATCCTGCTGTTCCATTTGTGTAAATTTCTATATATTGTGTAGTGTGTCTTGGCAGGAATACTCCCGGCGGTTTTACCTTCCGAGAGATGGTGGATCGAAAACAATCTGACATGTTGATTTGAATTTTGGATCTTTGGTACAGAAAGCAGACGCGCCATGACCACCATATAGGCAATTCCAGTGCGCTCCCGAGTGATTGCAGAAAATGCGAGACCACGATTTTCAGTTATGAAGGTCCGATTTGAGAGAGAGATATTTATAGAAAAGACAATATTTAATTCACAAGAATTACATACATTGTGTAATAAACGTAAAGCTAATAATTTCTAGGTAAAAACATCTGTTTCTTTTATTCATTTTTTCATCGAGATCTCTGAGATTAATGTAATTAATTAATATTAATTCTTATAAATAAAATGTCATTTTATGACCTATTTTGCTCGTTTAATTGACCCGACTCGTTTTCTTCTATCTTTTATTCTCTCAC
>NW_012096362.1:0-474 GCF_000956235.1 Wasmannia auropunctata | reverse complement strand
ATTCAATTGCGTTTAAGTGCTATACGAACTCACAGTGCCGCGACTTTATTAAGTTTGAACTGTAACGCGTTGCGGGATTGCGATGGCATATATCAAGGATAATTGGTGTATTTAATCCAGAACAGTAACGCGAACGTTAACGAATGAGCATCCACAACTGAAGCTCCACTCGAACAAAATTCTTTAACTGTCGATTCGCAACAATTCGAAGCCATTTGAAATCTTAGTGTGACCTGCAATGTGATTCTTTATTTTTGCCTTTAGTACTGGCTCACAGCAAGCTTTTTATGGCTCTGTTTGATATATTTGGAAATATCACAGAATAGCTTGCTTGCAAGAGATGTAATCAATAACATCGGTATATCTTAAGGAATTATTATTGACATACCTATATCATCAGTAAAGTATAACATAATATTATACTCGCGTGATCTCTATAAGAACAATTATCGTAGAAATGGCATGGTGTATACT
>NW_012096361.1:0-398 GCF_000956235.1 Wasmannia auropunctata | reverse complement strand
CTTATATATTTATACTATTTCCAGAGAGAATTATTTAATTTCTAGATCCAACACAGTTTTCCGAATATCCGAAGTTAAGTTCTCTGTGTCGCTTGATAAAAAAAAAAAACAACTCCGTTGACCTAAATGCAGTTTCAATGTACTCAATAATATAATCGGTAGAATGCAAAATCCTATTTCGTTCCACTCGTCGAGAAATCCATTCGCGATGACCCAGATCCACCCCTCGGCGACACGCGTTCAAAACTGCATCCACCACATAATCACTTTACTTACACGTCCACGAGCATCCGCGCTCCCTTCTCTTCCTAAAATGTTATGGTTCACGTTTTCACTCTGCAGAACTTCTCATCGCAAGTATCGATTCCACGTTTTATTACACGCTTCCACCCCGCGTT
>NW_012096360.1:0-567 GCF_000956235.1 Wasmannia auropunctata | reverse complement strand
ATTTTTCTTCAAGAAATAAAGACATCTATATACCACGTGTCTCTCTCTCATCTGTCAATAAGCAGCTGTTATCAACGCAAACACGTGTTTTATTCCCTTCTTATCGGAAATAAAAAAAAAGGTGAATTTAATGATCTACAGTCTGCATTGTTTTATCTGCTCACTTTAGATATCGAGTTTGACGGTTAGTCAAAAATTATTATAAAGACTTGCTACAAAAAAATTTTCGACTGCTCAGGAAAAAATATATGTATAACCATGATGCAACCGCAATTGTGTTGTTACATAAATGCAAATGATAAAATCCGTATTTTAGTTATTTGCAGAAATAGGAGAAAGTGACAGAACGTGAAGCATAACTATAATTTAAGAGGAGCATAATGTATATCACAAATTTCATATGATTTATAACAGAAATATTAATAATAAATTAAAAATACTTATATAACAAATTATTACGTGTTGTCATAATTACATGCGTATTTCAGATCATTCTGCTCAAATCGATCTCTCGACGTGCCGGATCTACACAATTACGGGAAAAGCGCGTCGCCGTCGGGGGGGGGG
>NW_012096359.1:0-346 GCF_000956235.1 Wasmannia auropunctata | reverse complement strand
CAGCGCGCACTAGTGCGTCCAACCGAATTCTCTAATAAATTTTTTAGAATATAGATGCAAATTTTCTTTATACGAAAAAATATCCAACAATTACAATTATACAATTTTATTATGAAATGCAATTTTATTGTTGATGATTATCTGCGTTTGTATACTGCATTGTATAATAAAATCTTAATGCCGGACGTGAAAGGCAGCGGATTCGTCAGAATGCAATCACGCACTTTATCAAATTCTAAATCGCGGTGCATAAACGTCTGAGCTCCTTTCGCGATACGCGATACGGATCTTTATGCGTCGGTCGCGTAAATTCAGGGTCTATTCGTATGCCGTCTTCTGCTTGAAT
>NW_012096358.1:0-423 GCF_000956235.1 Wasmannia auropunctata | reverse complement strand
TAAGTTCTCATATTTCCGACTTGGGATTACCACGTCTCGGTAATTTGATTCGGTAATTTAATTTAATTCTTTACGTAATAATTCTTTCCGGAGTTTAATGAACTTCTTAGAGATAACGTCATATTTTGTTACGACAGCGTTGTTACGTTGTTACGAGAGCGTTCCCGTAGCTGCCTTTTTGCGATATTGAGCATGATTTATATATGTATAAGCATGACATTCTTGGGGCTATGTTTTCAACTTTATTTTAAGCATCATTCAAGACACTTTATAAATTGTATATAATTATATATAATAAAATTTATATGATTTATATTTATAATTTATAATTCGATAATTCG
Organism: Wasmannia auropunctata; assembly: GCF_000956235.1. Taxonomy (NCBI): domain Eukaryota; kingdom Metazoa; phylum Arthropoda; class Insecta; order Hymenoptera; family Formicidae; genus Wasmannia; species Wasmannia auropunctata. The sequence continues at coordinate 82 of NW_012096358.1, read as the reverse complement.
TATTTAAATATATTTTTTTAAAGAATTCTATTTATGTGTTTCGTATAATACGAAAAATATTTAATGATTCAGAAAACACACA
>NW_012096357.1:0-354 GCF_000956235.1 Wasmannia auropunctata | reverse complement strand
TAATAAAATCAAATCAAATTCAATAAATTTATGTAAGAAGAAAATTCAGTGTCCGTGATATAAACAGAAGTGAACACGGTATTTTTAAAGTACATAATTTTACGATCCTGAAATTTTTTTTATTAAAGCATCCACACATAATGTCCATTAAATATCCGTCCATTAATAAAACGTCCATGTAGCTCCATATTCATATATATATTCATAATAGATTTTATTTTAAATCTATCGTAGATGTTACCTCCATAATAGATATCCACAAAAAAATTCATTACAAAAATTCATTAGACATCTTCTATGGATGTACTTAACACAATTGGCACAATATAAAACAATGTGATTTAAATTTCAAAT
>NW_012096356.1:0-331 GCF_000956235.1 Wasmannia auropunctata | reverse complement strand
CGCCGAGATGATTGTTTGCGGCGGGACCCTGGGGGGGATTTTCGCGGAGAGCGGTCGCGCCCATGCGCCGCGTTCTCGCGCACACGGTCTCTCTCTCTCTCTCTCTCTCTCGCGTTTCTCGCCCATGCGCGAGGAAGCGTACGATTCGTGCGTGAGCCACGGACTGAGGTAGACGTCTGTGGCCGAGTGATTCTACGTTCTAGAATGTTCTAGAATCTTCGCGTTAATTTAGTACTTCATTATTTTCGCGTCAGTACTCGTTCACAACATATTAGTTTTACATCGCGTGACTCTAAAAATCTGGGCGAATTAATTCTCGTATAGGGAATAG
>NW_012096355.1:0-302 GCF_000956235.1 Wasmannia auropunctata | reverse complement strand
TTATTCTATAATATATTTTTAATGTATTTTTGTTTAAATATTTTCTATTCTATATTTTTTAGGCTATATTCTCGTATCAGTGAAAAATCTATAATTCACGTACATTACATGGTATTTAACGTATGGACCACTTCACTAGTGGACAGAAAACACAAATAAAATAATAATAAAATAATGTGTCTGATAAACATTTATCTTAGTTTCCGAATTGTAGTCATATTTGTATTCTGGTTGCTATTTGTATTCAGATGACCTTTATAAGATGTGCTTAAAATAATTCCATTTTCAACCTAAATGCAAGC
>NW_012096354.1:0-548 GCF_000956235.1 Wasmannia auropunctata | reverse complement strand
ATCTATTACAAAATAAAAAGAATAATATTAAGAAAAATAAAAATTTTTTTCAAATATATGACAATAAAAGAAATGAATTGAGCGTATGATATTGCAAAATATTTGTTACAATAATGTATCGTTGAAAACTTACCTAATTTTTGGATTTTTAACTATTCCAGTGGCTACGAAAGCCGGGTAAATAGTAGTAAATTGAACAGATAATTTTCCATTACTCAATTCACGTAACTCTTCAGATAAAGATTCCATAATTCCTACAATGCATACATTAAAATACATAAAAAAAGTGTACTTTATAATTATATTTGTACATATTTTACTATTAGTGTGTTATTGTCATGGTTATGTATAATATATGTATAAGTATATATATATATATTTTTTAATTTGTGTATATGTATGCGTGTGTATACGCATATTAATGTATTCGACTTTATTTATCTAATTTATATTCGTTCATACAATAATATGTAATTTATATCATAATATGGTTAAATACGAAATGAATTACCGTTGACTGCAAATTTTGAAGAGGAGTGGATTGTTGC
>NW_012096353.1:8106-8691 GCF_000956235.1 Wasmannia auropunctata | reverse complement strand
CTTTGAAAAACTTTGACGAGATGTACCACCACTCTGTTGACGCCATTTAGCATTTGCGAGCCAGGAACCAGCTACTTTCTCAGCAGATATCAAAGATTCACCTTCAAACCTTTGTAATAGAGCTCCTGAAATTAAAAAGTTACTTATAGTTACCTCTGGTAGTGATATGATATTATTGTACTAATGTATAGTTTAAAGGTAATTTGTTTTAATACTTAAAACTACAAAATTTCAATATTTTAAAGTTTAAATCAGTTACACTTCATTTCCATAAAAGAATTACCAATTTCCATAAAAGAATCATCCAAGAAGTAAAAGAATAAAAGCATTGTACTATCTTTTTTTATATTGAAAATAGATATTAAGTTATATAATATACTGGAGTAAACTCCCTCTTTATAAAAATCTAAGCAGAACTTGTGGCCAAAAGTTAAAAAAAATCTTATAAAACAGAGATATCTGTCTTTATCGCAAACTTTGATTAATTAACAATGATCTTATCTCATCAACCCAAACCAAGAAATGCATGACAAAGACAACCATTCTTATTTTATAAGACTTTTACTTTTACATAACTACATTATT
>NW_012096353.1:0-418 GCF_000956235.1 Wasmannia auropunctata | reverse complement strand
CTCCCTCCCAATAATTTTTACTTTTTCGTTTTTTAACAAAAGATGTTTTAGCAACTGCAAATAATTTTACTCCTCTCCCTTCTCCGATAAATTGAAGACTATAAGGACTATTAAAAAAGGTCATTCAAATGCTTTGGCTTTTCTCGGACATTATTGGCGACTCGAATATTTTTTCCAAGTTGGCATCAATACTATCGGTAGGAGACTTATTAGATCCATTGAGATCAGGCATCGACGGCAAGGCAGTGACAACGTTATTGTTCTGTACCGCATTCGCCGTCGATGGATGTGATGTCAAAAGATGAGACGCAACACTTTCGTAATTTGTATTGTATTGTTTGTCTGATGTATTAATGTTCAAATTTGTGCAAAATTTTATCATTTCAATATTGATTTGCGTTAATTGCCACTGGTATAG
>NW_012096352.1:0-314 GCF_000956235.1 Wasmannia auropunctata | reverse complement strand
TCCACACTGTGGCTACCTATCAGATATTCTTAATATCATTGCTGATAGATTTGTGCTATATAGGCACACTCTCGTCTTGGGTGATTTTAATGCGGATCTTGATTCTTGTTCGTATGATTCCGAACTTATTAAGTCCTTTGCCAACTCTGTGGACTTCTATTTAGTACCCTATGCGCCGACGCATCACACACGCTCGTCTGCCACTCGTCTTGATTTGTGCATGATCGATGACGTGGACAAATTAATTTCCTATGGTCAACAGGATGTCGGTTTTCTTTCCTCACACGATTTGATCTACGTGGAATACAGGCTAG
>NW_012096351.1:0-582 GCF_000956235.1 Wasmannia auropunctata | reverse complement strand
TATATTGAGGTTGATGTGTAATTATACATTATGTATAATTATACAGTAAAGATTATAAAGGTTATTTATCAGAAGTTTTGATGATTTATCTAATATATTTGATACAGACATAAAAACGAGTTATATTTAAATAACTTTGAGTGTCTTGAGTTTTGAATTAAAAGTTTTTATGTCAAATTATCACAATACTGAGACAGGTATGTATATGTCATTGCGTGGTTAAACTACATGTTATGTTTAATAATTCTTATTAAATATTATATTATATTATATTATTTAATATTATTCTTATTCTTATTGTTTAGTCCAAATGTTGTGAAATAATTCTGTAAAAGTCTGATCAAGTCTGCCGGCGACGTTGATTTTGACTTCATGGATCCTGCATCCGAAATCCTTGGAGCTGTCATCGTGGATAACGTTATGTTTAATAATTCTTTATTATTGTTTAGTCCAAATGTTGTAAAATAATTCTGTTAAAATCTGTTCTGATCAAGTCTGCCGTCGACGTTGATTTTGACTTCATGGAAATATTAATTATTAATATGGAAATCCTTGTCTGTCATCGTGGATAACACGTACGTA
>NW_012096350.1:0-302 GCF_000956235.1 Wasmannia auropunctata | reverse complement strand
TCTAAGAGTATGTATAGTGTACATTACATTCTTTACACTTAAAGTAAATTGAATATAATTTATAAGACGTATTTTTAAATTGTGATCTATTTGCTGATTATTTACTGTAATTCCAGCAATCTCGATAAGTGAATGTAGCTCAAACACGCACCACGTTCATTTTTGATGCTATATCAGGAATGTTTATGTATAATTCTTTCAATGAATATGTTGTACATCGATAAAGCAGCGTTTGGAAGAATAAGAGGAGAGCCAAGAGAGAAACGACTGAAACTGAAGTATTTTCTGTATGTTGCGATCGC
>NW_012096349.1:0-1048 GCF_000956235.1 Wasmannia auropunctata | reverse complement strand
AACGATCTTCCTATTGCATATGCATCAAGAGTTCTAAACGATGCTGAAACTAGATATTCGCCTACGGAAAGAGAATTGCTAGCTCTTGTATACGCCGTAAAACATTTCCGTCCGTACATTTATGGACGTAAATTTACGTTAGTAATGGATCACAAACCGTTAGAGTGGCTGAACTCGATAGCCGATCCTACGTCACGATTAATGAGGTGGAGATTAAAATTGGCCGAATATGAATATGAAATAAAATATAATCCTGGAAAGAAAAATAAAAATGCTGACGCTTTATCACGAAATCCTATCGAAGAAATCCAAACTCTATGTCCGTTACGCGCTAAGCAAACACGATCTTCCTCAAGCAAAGCTTCAATGAAAGCAGAGCATAAGAAATTAAAAACTCAACATCCAAGCTTCAAAAGACCAATGATATACGAGAGTGCAGGCTCAGGTAACCCTGCGCCACATAAGAAAATCAAACCTGACGAATTATCTCCTTATGAAGACTCATGATAGAAAAATTCCGCAAGCATTAAAGGAAAGCGATAGTGACGATGCAACTACGTCATATTTCTATGAAACTGATTATGATACAGATGACTCTGAAATTGGACAAAAAGACGAAAAGAGAAAACATTTAAGTAGCTCATCTAATTACGAACAACGAAAAAGGCGAAAAAGCAAGAAAAAACGAAAACATGTGCATGAATCAAACAAGAAAAATATCGAAGAACAACGCGATGAACTTAAAGACATGCCTGAACATGCGGATGAAGCTGAAGGGTGCGGCTCACCGGAACGTCATGTGGGGGTGATAGGTTCCCAACATATATAGATACACGATATGGATAAGATAATAAACTTTATTCAATACTCAGTCTTAAACTTAATTCTTGTGTACTCGTGTGATCTACTTAAAAACTCTCTAGGACTAGAAACATTGCAAGAGAGCTGTCCTTGTCTCAGTACCCGCGCGAACCCGTAGTGCTGCGTGCGGCGTTCTCATTGGTCGTCTCGCTTGTCCGGTGGAACTTGTCCAACCAACTATCGGCGT
>NW_012096348.1:0-303 GCF_000956235.1 Wasmannia auropunctata | reverse complement strand
GATAACGATAATAATTTAACAAATTTAACACATAAAGATAAAGTCAAACGAGCCGAAATTAAATTATCTGTATTTTTTGCTGAACACAATATTGCTTTTTGCTCCGTAAATCACTTAATTCCACTAATGAAGGATATTTGCAAAGATCCTAAAGTTGTACAAGATGTTGCATTAGGCCGACTTAAATGTATAAATAGTTAAAGATATTGTTGCAAAACGCGAAGTTGAAGAAATAAGTGATAATTTAAAGTCTTGTAAATTTTCAATTTTAATCGACGAAAGTACTGATATTTCTGATACAAA
>NW_012096347.1:0-456 GCF_000956235.1 Wasmannia auropunctata | reverse complement strand
TAACGGGGGTATCGTCCTTCACATATTTTTAATTTCATGAGTGTGAGGGTGGCTCCTGTATCAAAGAGTAGGCTTACTTTTCCTTTCTTTGCTTCTTGCATTGGCAAGGTTACTAGATCGAGTCCAGTGTTTATTTTGGTTTTCCGCTTATCTGCGTTACTCGATATTCATGCGCTGCTCGCGTTGTTTTTTCATGTGTACTTTCGTCATCTTCACTACTGGAAAACGAGTCATCGGCATCTTTGGATACCTTGGTTGCCTTAGCGGTTGTATGAACCTGCGGCTTCTTTCGGTTCTTGAATTTTCTAGGTTGCGTGTGCGTCATCCCAGTGCGCTTTTGCAACGACCAACACTCTTGTCGTAAATGCCCTGGTTTTTTGCAATGTATGCAATATTTTTCTACGGCATTTACTCCGGCCGGTTTGTAATCCGGTTTCGGCAAGGTGAAACGCTGGA
>NW_012096346.1:0-341 GCF_000956235.1 Wasmannia auropunctata | reverse complement strand
TGATCTGAGAAGTCTGAGATCTGAGCTGATTGTGAGAGGGCCGGGATCTGAGATCGGAGAGAAGAGAGCGATCCGGGAAAGTTCCCGGTTTATATAGGAGATCTCAAGGGATGTGGGATGTCTCGAGTCGAAAGAATTTGAGTCTGATTGGCAAGATGATATCGATGAGGTTATTCCCGATTCGTTAACCCTCACTTAATCTAGTTGAAATAATTCACTCCGCCCGTCTTACATTGTTATGTCTTACAGCTATTGGTTGAAGAGGTTACAGTTTTTGGTGAGACGCTACCCTCTCCATTTCGATTTTAGTTTGATTGGTCATCTATTGGGGCTTCGTTCTA
>NW_012096345.1:0-410 GCF_000956235.1 Wasmannia auropunctata | reverse complement strand
AGTGAATTTCACTGTCAAACAGTCAAATTCACTGTCTTTCAGTAATATTTACTGTTTAAATCAGTGTATTATCACTGAAGCGACATTGAAATAGTCACTATTTATCACAGTTATAAGTATGCCACTGGAAAATAATATACACTGATAATTAGTGATGATTTCACTGATTCACTTTTAGAGAGTATGTTTTTGTTATACCTTTCACCGTAAAATTCAATTTTAAACCAACTAACAACATACCCGTTGCAACGTAAACTTTGAATTGTATAACATATCAAATAATCGGATTACAAAAAATATACGAATAATGCATGTGTAATTCCCGATTTGTGATATAATAATTTAATTTAAAATCTCTTTCTCTCTCTTTTGCTGGAAATAATATGCTTAATTAAATAAAAGAATTTAAA
>NW_012096344.1:0-434 GCF_000956235.1 Wasmannia auropunctata | reverse complement strand
GTACGAGTTCTTCCGTTTGTACCAGAATGTTTATGAAAAGGCAGCTATTACTGACGATCACTTTTCTCCAATTTTTTTTTAACCGTCAAGAATTAACGTACTCTCTATAAATTTTCTGGAGTGAATCTCATTCCAAAAGAGTGAAAATTTTCTGGAGTGAATCTCACTCCAAAAGAGTGAACAGTCACTCCAGAAAATTTAGAGAGTATACACAAAACTAACTGTCGTTAATTTTTACGTTCATCTCTTCAAACACCATTGTTCCATTGTTTTTTTCTATTTCGAATTCTTGGAACGAAACAGTTTACTTCAAATTATGATCGAGATTTTGAAGAGTTCATTGTAAAGAGTTGAAATTACGCTAATATAATATCTCTCGATCTTGCGCCTGTTCAGGTGTGGTTCCAAAACGCGCGCGCGAAATGGCGACGGAA
>NW_012096343.1:0-422 GCF_000956235.1 Wasmannia auropunctata | reverse complement strand
TTGATTCTTGCTTTTATTTAGATTTTCCGGATTTAAATGCAGAAACCAATCATAATGTAACGATGCACCCCCTAAAAGAACGCATCGTTCCTACACACTAAAACCAGTAGGAACCGGGCGCAGCGCGCCCGGATTATCTTTTTTTCGCCACCCAGCGAAGCACGCGGCAAGTTCACCCCCACCGAGCCTTCCTTTTTTACAACCCCCCGGAGATTACCGACGAGACGCGGAAACGTCCGAACCCGCGCCCGAGCGGGTATAAAAGCCGGGAGAATTTCCGACAAGGATACTTCTCGCCCGACTCGCTACCCGCCAGTCCGCCAGAAGTACTATCCACACCAGAACCGCGAGCAGTTCGAGAAAAAGGGGTCGAGAGAGAGTTCTCAGCCTCTGCCTAGCATTCTCAGGCAGACCTGCTCCGG
>NW_012096342.1:0-409 GCF_000956235.1 Wasmannia auropunctata | reverse complement strand
CATGTATATCAACAAGAAATTTAGAAAAATAATCGTGCTGACTGTGCTGAAAGACGTAGCCAGTACCAACAAAATGTACAAGATAATCGTGCTAAAAAACGTAATCGATATAAACAGAATTTAGAAAATAATCGCGCGAAAAAAAGAGAGCAATATAAAAGAAATATAGAAAATAATCGCGCGCAACAAATGGAGCGATATAAAAAGGATATAGAAAATAATCGCGCTAAACAGGTGGAGCGATATAAAAGGGATATAGAAAATAATCGCGCTAAAAAGATGGAGCGATATAAAACGGGTATAGAAAATAATCGCGCTAAACAAGTGAAGCGATATAAAAAAGATATTGAAAATAATCGCGCTAAAAAACGAATGCGTTACTTAACAAATTATCAGCACGAGCAAGATA
>NW_012096341.1:0-424 GCF_000956235.1 Wasmannia auropunctata | reverse complement strand
CGTGTGCTCTTCCGATCTAAATTTGAATTTTTCTTTTCATAAACCCTATTGAGGCCTTGCGCATCGGCCATGGCCTTTTCTTCCGCGCTAGCTCCGTCTATTGCTTCTGCTAGGGTACGGAAACGTTGTGAGCGCACCAGTACCTGAATGTCTTCCCTTAATCCAATTTGAAAGTTTTGTAAGGCTAGCGTCTGCGTATGCTCGTAAATAATATGTTGTTGCTCGAGAGTGTGGTTTTTCCCTTCTTCCACGCTCTCGAAGAGATCTATGGCGAGGTCCTCTACTCTGCGCCCGAAATCCTTCGCGCTTTCTCCCGGCTTTTGCTTGATTGAGTTAAACTCTCTTTGCAAATTGGTAATGCTTCGCTAGCACAAATACTTGGTTTCCATCTCGCCCTTGAATTGAACGAAATTGCGAATGCTGC
>NW_012096340.1:0-461 GCF_000956235.1 Wasmannia auropunctata | reverse complement strand
ACTCGTTACCATTTTCTGTAACAGGCAATGGACCTACTATATCCATAAAAACTTTGTCAAATGCATCTACTGGCGTATCAGTTATAATCATCGGTTGTTTAGTTTTTACGCGTACTAATTTTTTCTTCTGGCAATCGCTACAGGTTTGTATATATTTAGCTACATGTGTTTTCATATTATCCCAAAAATATTTATGACGTATTCGCGCTATTGTTTTTGTAACTCCCTTGTGTTCTCCGACACTGGATGTATGGAATTCGCGTATAATACGTAATCTGTCCTCTGGGTCAGGGACGCACACCTGGCCTTTATACACGGTGATTTGAATGTCAGTATTCAAGAATATAAGTCTTATAATATTACAAATATTTGACCATGGTATTTTTATGTTGCTTTTACTTTGCGATATTCCAGCATGAGAGATATCTAATCGTGTCATTTCATTTTTTAATTCCCGAAAT
>NW_012096339.1:0-314 GCF_000956235.1 Wasmannia auropunctata | reverse complement strand
AGTTACAAAAGGAATGGTGGCGATAATGTCTACGGATCGCGGAGAAGAACTATGAGTATATGTTTTGTAGATAGCAACTCTGTTATCGATAATGGCGACAATATGGCGTAGCCATGGAGTATATATGTAAAGGAACGGAAGTGCATGTGTATGTGTTCTCAACCCTACACTACTCCCCCTTAAGTATCTATGTATATAGATGCAAATTGTACTTTTATATCACAGCTAGTCTTTTTTGGATTGCTATATGCCCTAGTCACGTTTTCGTGCGGTTCCTCCTGTGGCCGTTCGGGTACTTCATAATCGCAGGGTAA
>NW_012096338.1:0-363 GCF_000956235.1 Wasmannia auropunctata | reverse complement strand
TATCCCCTGTGTGCCTTGTCGACTCAGTTTAAATGTCTGGCATTTGGACATTTCGCCAAAAACTGCAAGTCTGCACCTCTCTGCGGCCACTGCGCTAAGCCGCATGAGACAAAGGAATGTACGAAGAGGAAGGAATCGCCTGTGTGTGGAAATTGTAGAAGATGGACATCGCAAGTTGCGCCGCAGCACTCTGCATTGGATGGTAAATCGTGCCCTATTTTGCGAAAGAGAATCACTGATAGAATCAACAGTATTAATTATGGCTAGTGCGATGAATACTGCGAATATCTGCCATGTAAATGCTCAGTCTTTGTTGGCGCATTTTGATGAATTTCGGACTTTTTTCGAGGATTCAAGATTTCA
>NW_012096337.1:0-2152 GCF_000956235.1 Wasmannia auropunctata | reverse complement strand
GTACAATGCCGCAACGTCTCTCCGTCGCTTTGTAAGAAAACCTTGGTTTTCTGCCCGAGCAAGTGGATTTCAAACGTTAGCATCCACGGGTCGACGCTTAATATAATTCCGTATAATACACGAATATCGCGGAAAATATTGGCAAAGCGGCGAGCGTTAACTTGTGGGTTGTTGTACGGCTTTGTCGCTCGGAATTCATTTCTGTTCTAAGATTTCCTCCTCCGTTTGCTCGGATAAATTTCTGTCGGGATTACTATTCTGCCTATAGTAATTAGCGAACAGCGAAATTCCGACGACAAATTTCGACGGGGTTGAATTCTATACCGGGCCCCAAAGGGAAAAAAATCACACGTGACCGCTAAGTGGACGGCCGCTTTAATCGTCGAAAACGGCCTGTGTATACGGAACGCGGTCGCACTTGCACCGAAACAAACGCCAAAAACTGTTAGAGCAAACCGTTCGGTATTAGTTTTCCCCCCTGCGCTTTTGGGAAACTGAAACTCCGACCGAAAGAATTGTACGATCCGATAGCCGATGTTCTCGCTAATGGAGCGTTCGCGGGAAGCGAAACAAATGGAACCGCCGCTCCTCTCCGCGCAAACGGGACTTTGGAGAGGGGGAGAGGGCCGCATCGTTCGTTCGTTCGTTCAACCTCTTCTCTTGGATTTGTCTTGGAAACCTTGAACGAACGGAATTCTCGAAGGACGATTCTCCGCGCGAAGTTGGAAGTATTCTTCCTCGGAATCAATCAACCATCAAAGAACGGTCAAAATCTCGAATATTTTCAATTCTCAAGTTTCCCCGGCAAGTCGCAGTTTTCCCTCTCGCGCGTTGCAAACCGTTGTTCGATATCTCGATGTGTTTTATTAATAAGTAAATTTGTCGCGCGTGTAACTAAATATTGTTTTTGCAGCTCTCGCGTCAACCGGAATTCAAATCTATCTGATAGGAGAAACTCTCTACACAACGTACATCATGAAATTTATTTAACTCTTATGCTCCGAATTGATAACGCGGCGGCGATAAAAATTGCATGGTAACAAATGAGAACTGCGGTTTGCAACGTTTGCTCAGTTCGCGACGCGGGATATGATAAGCGAGAATGCGCGCCCTAAAACACCATCGGAGAATAACGGCAATTAAATTTACATACACCCCCCCACGGAGAACGCGGGGGCCGCCCTCTCGCGCTGGTGCGGGAGCCCCGGCCGTTCACCGTCGGACTAACAATTTCCCCCGTATCTGCTGCCATTTTTCTATTCTGTCACAACGGCACGGAAATATTCATTTACTGCGTCATTACGATCGTTCCCTGTCGCCCGCGAGGCGTCGTGTCGTGTCGGCCATGCATCGGCGTAATTACTGTCTCGACAGCATCGAAAAAAAAGAGCGCGAGTGCGATATTTCAACACCCGGTGACGATGCCTCATTGCTGATCGCATTTTCGATTACATCGTCCGAAGCAAATCGCGCGCACGGGTGAATCGTGCACGCGCGAATCGCCATTACGGAAGCCGGAAGTCAAAGTTTCTTTTGCAAAGTGTACTCTCGCAACGAGACGCTCGACAAATGCCGAAACAATTATAAATATAGATACATGTATACGCGCACACATCATTTTTAAACTGCGGCTATAGGCTCTCTCTTTACATCGTAAGGAATCGATACAAAAGGGAACGTCGGTATAAATATAAAGTACATAATGCTCTCATCCGGTACGAACATGCGTTTCCATATTTCCTGCAACGAGTCGATATATTCGCAGGCACAAGAGGCGGATGCTCGTTAAAGCGCACGACGAAACGCACTCTCGACGATAATTGGATTCGATAAAGCCTCTTCATTACGATACTCTTTTCCCGGCGATTTCTACGCCTTCGTGTTCATCTGCACATGGATAATTTGGAAGTAATGAAAAGCGTCAGATCGAAAAAAAGAGGGAACTTTTTAAAGTGAATGGAATTAACATCTTTTCTGAATACTTAATTAACTCGAAGAGAGAGAGAGAGAGAGAGAGAGAGAGAGAGAGAGAGAGAGCAAGCGCTATTTCTTTCATCGTTATTTGTACATTCAGAAGGTAATATTGTCACTTTGTCCGTTTCATTTTTGAAGCGCTCTCTCTCAGATATATACATATATATATATATATGTA